>NC_092629.1:11254677-11554677 GCF_039555335.1 Amphiura filiformis
ATCGTTATTTAGGGCATGACGGATGCGGAAACCGGCCCGCAATGGAGGGACCACAAAGCCGTATATTCAACGGACGTGACGCTGCTCTAGGAGCCTGGCCTTGGATCGGTCGTATGATTCCCAGACCGGGGCCTAGACCCGAGAGCCTGGAAGAATGCCTTGCTGTGCTTATTGCTCCAGAATGGGCTGTGACGCCTACGCTTTGCGTACTTCCCAGTGTCAAAACCAGGTAAAACGTTTTCATGTGTGCAATGGTAATGATCTCTCACAATAGCGCAAAAGGGCAAGCAGAGTGCACTAGGGCACTTTTTGTCATGTTTGTAGACAGTCAGGAAAGCTAACTGAAATGATATAGTAATTACAACCAAAATTATCCATTTTATTCGTCAAATATTCGTGAATATTAGAGTAAAACTACTCCAGACAGATGAAATCGTGAACAGTTGATACCGCAAATATAATTTTTATCATGCTTTATATTCTATAGCGCATTTGCTACAAATAGATTTTAAAATCACAATACCAAAGCTGAACCGACCAATGTAAATTTTAACGGATTTTTTAAACTATTACTATATATGAAAACATTTCAACCTGGTATTGCTTTACTATAGTCTATTTAGTATAAGATGGCACATGAGCCAGTTCTTTTTTCACATTTAAAAATTTCAATAATTTTGTTTCAGAAAAGGACATGTTCAAGTTGTGGCAACATTCACTAAAGCTACGGCACACATTTTCCCAAAGTTTTGTATACCATTTGATCTTTGTCTCCCTGGGGACCCGTGTACTTTCAAAGGTTGTGTGTCATCTTATAGTGAATGGACGAAAGACGATTTAACATATCAAACACAACACAAAGACAATATGTTAACTTTCCGAATCAGAAGATCTGTAAATGAAGAATGTACAATTGAAGACAGTATGAGAAAGACTAGTTTGCGTATGACGTTCTGTCAACCATACCAAAAATGCCGTACTGCTCAGGTCAGCAACCAATCGCACCGCGCCTTTGCCCAGACGTCAGACACAAGACTAGTCTTTTTAATTCGGTCTTCAAGTATAGTTTTCCGATATCATGAACTCCATTCTTTTAACTACCACGATACAAAGATTACATTAACTGTCTTTGCCCACATTACAGGCTCTTTTGATTAAAGATTCTTGTCGTACTAGCTATAAATTCTAAGGTACCATAGTCAGTAATATCAGCAGCTGGTTGAATGACATATTTTGTACTTGGTAGAATAATGTATCTTTCAATCTGCGTGTTTCTACTGGGGAACGGTTGGCGGGTAATGTGGTTTAGTTTAGAGTGTTACCGGTTAATGTGCTCAGTGGAAACAGATCGGTTCAGAGTGATGCGGTGTGGACACCCGGCAACCGTGATCCACCTCATGAGGTAGACCATGTGGTGTGACACCCGGTATTTCTGTCAGTGGAAACACAACGGTTAATGGTTGCTGGGTGTTGAACTTCTTGTATTTACATTTTATGTATCACATCGTGACCTTAAAAGCAGCTTGGGGTTAGGAAAATATTTTCAGTACTTCCGGTACACACCACAACCCTTATTTTAAGCATCAGTAGAAACGTGCTGGCTGTTGCCTGCATCGGATTGTGGGTTACCAGGTAATATCGGGTAAAAATACAGAGTGCTCAGTGTAAACACGCAGAATGAGAGGCTATTAATAATAAAGATCTAAGGGGTTAGTGTTGAATTGCCATTTACTACGCTTACTCTATATTCATCCGTCAGCGTATTATTTCAGTGCTCCTTGAACAAATATAGCTGTTTTCTCTATAATGCGAAAGTAACTTAATCTTAGTCTTTCCATGTCAGAAACTTGTACATCAATAAGCCCAATCGCCATTGTGACTTCCGGTTTTTGAGAGCACTTTTAGGACACTTTGACCTCTGACATTTCGGGAAAATTACTCTAATTATTATTTATTTTTTTATTATTCTAATAATGTTACAATTGAAAATATTTAGATAATTGATTTATAAAATAAATATATTTTTTGGATTTGTTTTTATTCAAGTAAACCTTTTTTGATTATATTTTGTATGCACAAAAAACAATTTTTGTGAAAGGTCAAAGGACAAACTGTCCTAAAAATGCAAAAACTGTCCCACAATGCATTGCAAACTTCTAATGCCGATTTGGCTTATTTATGGTAAGACTATGATAGGATTCACCTTTGTATTTAGATATTGATAAGAATGTTAATTGTTATATTAAAGTTATTACTTCAATGTTTAAGAGCATATATCCAAGTACTAATAAGTTTATAAATATTGTATTTTTGAAGTGAAAAACTCCATTCGATATCCTTTTGGTTTTACAGCTCTAGAAACATAGAAATAGTATTTGGCGATAATGAAGTCGACGGGTCTTCCCCATACCGCCAACAAGTGGGTGTCCGAAGAGGCTATGGGCATCCTGAGGTTATACCTACTCGTCAAAATGATTTAGTAGTGCTTCAGCTCGACCCTCCCGTGACTGTTACAGATTATGTACGCCCCATATGTGTATCAACGAATCAGAATGAATTGGAAGCATATGAAAGCTGCTGGATTGCTGGCTGGGGATCTGTAAACCTTCTCAGTAAGTGTAGACTATGAAACTAACCTCTTGATTGCATCCACTCTTAAAACTAATATATTCCTACAACCACTCGTAGAGAAGCAAAAGGAGAAGGAGGAGAAGAAGAAGAAGAAGAGAAGAGGAGGAGGTGGATGAAGGAGGAAAACAGACTAACATTTTCAAAACACTTTTTATCATGAAATGTAAGGTATAACTCATATTATTTTGCTAATCTGAATTTTGCTAATATCTGAATTTAAAATATATGTAAACAGCGCCCTCAATTTACACACAGATGTATAGTTTATAGAATTACAATTACAACAAAAAGGCAGAAAAAGATAAGATGAATAATTTGATGCAGAAATAACGCAGTGGGAGAATAAAATAAAATAAAATAAAATAAAATAAAATAGATAAAATTATTTTTATGATTGACATTGCATCACTAAATTGTGAAAACAATTGCACCATATGCGTGGAATGTAGGGAAAGAAATTTATGTTACGATTGTTGAATGTTTAGGATTGTTTTACCCCCTGGATACTACTAGTCATCTAACAGCATTTCTGATTGGTTGATAACTTGAAATGCTCATTTTAATTGCCAATTATGACAAGCGTTCAAACTATTTATGGTCAAACTTGCATTTACAGATCTTATCTGTATCTTTATCTTTTTAACACCCTCCTTGATTCGCAAATAAGTTCATCAGGATTGTCGGTAAAATAGATATTTGAAGGTTTCTTTGTACAAATCCAAAAATTTGGGTTGATGTTAAGTACCTCAATGACAGTTTCGTGCTAAGACTTAGCACTTTCTCAAATTTACTGAGTCTGAGTCTTCCTGCATATCGTCGGCTGCTACCGGACGGAGCTGGCGTAGATGGCGCTGTTAGGACTTGGTCGTAAATATGCGGAAGAAAGTAGCTTCCCTCGTCTCTGTTGAGTGTCTTGGCAACCCTCTTTCTAATCCAGATGGCTTCTTTTATGTGTCTCCTCTTCCTGTTCTGTTCTCTGTCTTTGAATTGGTCAGTCAATTTGAGAAAGTGCTAAGTCTTAACACGAAACTGTCATTGAGGTACGTAACATCAACCCAAATTTTTGGATTTGTACCAAGAAACCTTCAAATATCTACCCTCCTTGATTGGTTCAAAATTGGACAGCATATTCATTTTGGCCAATCGGCAGGTAGTTCTCATGGGGTTAAAGTATAAACTAACTAAGGTCTTTTTATAAAACCTCATATAATTCATTTTATTATCTTATAGATGAGTTTCCGCAATATTTACAAGAAGCACCAGCAAGAATACTTCCGCACGAGCAATGCCAACAATATCTCGGTTCTCTATATCACGAAACAATACTTTGCACATCAAATAGAGTTAATGGGTCCAATGGAGAACCACACGCTTGTTTCGTAAGTTTTACATCTTTGGTTTTATTTCCTGTTTTTCAAAATTCGAACACACAATCGTATTTCCTTTCCCTTCGTTTTTCTGCGAGTTTGGTATACTGATATCAGTGTTTTCACGCGGTTGCGCCACAGAATATTGCAACGCACTGTTGGTGACACAGAAACACCGTATCGAACACTCCATGTGCATGCATCAGATGAAAACTCGCATACAAGTATCTATGACTCTTCAATCACTATGATCTCAAACATTCTCATCTGTCAGTATGCAGTTATTTCACCCCAATAGGCTTTCACATGCATAGAATGACCTTTGAGTGTGTTGGGGACAAAAACTACTTCACAACTGGAGGTCAAATTTTGAGCTATGGTTGTTGAATGGATGTCATTGAGCTATGCCACTGGAGATGAGGTCATCATGGCTCATAGTGAATGGCATGTGTTAAGAACTCAAAAGCTATTCATTAAATAACAATATATTCCATGGAATCCTAAACTATAGCCATAGTTTTATCCAATCCCGTTGTTAGTAATTTTGATTTACTCTACACATAACCCGGCCCGTACCATGCTTACCCTGAAACTATACCCTTGACACTAACCCCAATCCTAATGAGAGCTATAACTTTCACCTTAAAGCCATAATGTGTGATTTGCTTCACAGCGACGCCCTCAATTTTACTCGGATTTCTACTTTTTTCATAATCATAAGGCCCAGTGGTGTACTAAAATACCACGTAAAAGACTAAGTCTGAAGTGCTTTAATAACAGTAAAATTTAATTTTTTATATTAAAACCGGGTTCAGAGTTCATCGATCGACTGCTTGCTAACATCTCCCGTGATGTCAGCTTATGTGTACATATGTCGAGCGCGATGCTCCGTCTAGTATTACATGTTACGATCGGCGAGCGTAGTACACGCATTGTAGGCGCTGGAATGAAATCGCAATTTTCTTCGTTATACCTCATTTGCTTGGCTCGAAATTAAAATGGGATAATGATCAGTAAAAACAAACATTTAAATAAGAATCTATTCTTTATGCAAATCACACATTATTGCTTAAACATAAAATACGTTTTAACAACTTGTTTGTTAATTCAGGGCGAGGCTGGTGCTCCTCTAATGTGTGCCGGCGAAGATGGTAATTGGGACTTGGTTGGCATCTGGCTGTCTTATGCTGGAGTGTGCGGAGATCAGACTACGCAGTATTCTAGGATGTCTCCATTACATGACTTCATTCTCGAACATGTACACAGAATATTAGGTACGGGTGTTGTTACTTAATATTGGACATTTCGGTGCTTGCCCGCAAACCTTTGATTGAGTGTGGATTGGAGTTAGAGCAATGTCGTTGCGCGTGCTTAGATAGAAGAGGAAAAAAGCTATAATTGCCCAGTTCATTTTAGTTTGAAATTCAAAATTTTCTCAAACGTCCCAGTGACATCAAAACAAAATACCAAGGGTTGAGAGCCAGAAAGCCTCAACTCGCAATCACCTGTTCCCACAAAATGAGTATAAAGTCGCCAGGGCACTATATAAGATATAGTCCGTTAATCATGACAAAATTCAATAGAAAACAAAAGACACTGTGAAGGAAATGTTGATTTTTGAAAACCAAAACAAGGAGCCAACTTTACGCTCATCTTGTGAGAGATGATCAAAGTGAGTTACGGTTTTCTGGTTCTGAACCCCCGATATATTTGTTCCCCCTAAACGTTAGATCTCCCGCCGCCACTGTTAGAGTGTGTGATCAAGAAAAATGAGTTATTTTTCACTAAAGAATTATTGTAAAGAAGTATAATATATTGTAATTAGAGAAAAAGGTATTGTTTAGCCGATGTCGTGCATCTCAGTATTGTTTCATATAACACGGCGCCGAGTTATTTTGCGCCAATAATAATGATGTCGCGTGTTATATTTATTTTTTATTTATTTTTTATTTAATGACATCTTTAACGAGGGTAAACCCTGATCAGTGCAAGCACTGCTTTCCACAGGGGCCCTCGAAGCAAACATATGAAACAATAGATGCACGACAGCGGCTAAAAACAACACCTTTATTCTCATTCTTAAACACTTCAATTCAAATAAATATATTTTAGTCAAATTAAATCCTACATTTTACAAGGAACGTACCCAGGGCTTAGAATTGATCAGTCCCGTTGTTGCTATGTACCTCCGATTGGTTCAAATAGCGCGTACGAGAATCGCGTCGACACGTACGCGCTAAAGTGTGTTATATCGTGTCATATCAGACGGCTAAGAACCAATAAGATTGCAGGAACATTCTTAAGTGTTCTTAAAAGAATTGTTTGCATTATTTGAATACCGTCTACAACCATTCAATGTTCTTTATCTTTATACGAGTGGATATATTCTTCTTTTCTTTAATAATTTGTCGGATTTGTAGGTCCAATTCAACATATTGTAGCATGTTGTTATAGGCGAGGAACATTTTGCTTGATCGTACCAAAATCGATCATTGAACACCTTGTGGCAGTCCTCCTCTGCTATAGTATTATAAATCCGCATTATATAACTCGAACATCATTTAAGTGTGCGGGAAAGATAAGTTTACTACTTACTGAGTCTGCTCGTACTACCATTCTATGTATAAGATTACTTTACTTTTAATAACAACATGTTTTTTTATCTTGACAATGCTTGATGTCCTTATATATCTGTCATTTTCTATCTCTTTCTCTGTTTCTTTCGTTACTCGCGGCGTCTTTAGTTGAAAAATACACATACGAAATCATTAGTGAGCCCATACTGCAATTATAATCATTTACTTTGGGAAAACAACTCGTCACTTACACATGATTACTGGCAGGTCCGCCGGCAAATTGGGCTATTGCATTTAAAATTCACGTTACCCCTGTGGAAGATTTTGGAAATATCTTCCACAGGAGGAGTCGAGTATGAATTTCAAATAGAATGAATACATACGGCAGCTCCATTTGAATTTCTCACACCCTCTGAGAAAGATTCAACCTGAATCTTCCTCATGGAGCTGCCAAATGTGTTCATTACATTTGAAATTCGTACTCCTCTTGTGGAAGATGTTTCCAAAATCTTCCGCAGGGGTAGTGTGAATTTTAAATGGAATAGCCCAATCACATCTACGTGTAGGTCTTCCATTTGACTCTATACGTCGTTTGTTGTTCTGTTCCTGGTATATAATAGTTAACTTCATTCTATAAACAGAATGTGATGGGACTGATTTCAGATGTGACAACAACAACACGTGTGCATTAGAAGAAGAGTTATGTGATGGTGAACCGATTTGCGCGGATGGAGAGGATGAAATGAATAATTGTACCGGTAAATATGCACAGGATGTCAACAAATTCATATATAAATAAATAAACTCAAATGACTGCTCTTTCAATAAGGTCCTGATTGTTTTATGATAATCCTCACAAGTGCTAACTTTTACCATGATCAAATCTAAAACACTAAAACAAAATCTTTAAAAATTATTAACTCTATGATGTGTTGAGGTAGACAATTGTCCGCACAAAGGTAGACAATTGTCCACCTTTAAAAGATTTGTCTGCACAAAGTTCCATTTTGAAGATTTCATAATGACAATTTCAGGAAAAAAATAATTTTGAAAGATTTTATCATGGCCAGTGAGCAATTTAAAATTCACCAAACGTTGTAAAAATGGAGAGGTTAGTATTTTTTTACATTCCCGTTTTTATCATTTTAAAATGTACAGGCAAACTTGTTATGCTGTCAACCTTTGACATGTTTGACAATGTTTGGTATGGATAAGGGCATTTTAGATTTTTAACTTATTATTATAGCGCCAAAATTAGTTCACTGTCTGTATTTTGTGTTTATATAATATCATTATAAAGCTCTAATCTAGAGAGATGACAACAGGTTTGTTTTTATTTACAACACTTTGTATTACCATTGTTTGTGATCTAATCACTAATACAGGACTAGTGTGTAATGAAGGCAAATGTCTAAACGGAGGAACATGTCGGGAGAATCTACGAAGAGAATATATGTGCAGATGTACGGAGGGATGGACAGGACGAAATTGTGAACGAGGTACGGTCCCATCTCGATCTGAATCACCTTTGTTTTTACCCTTACGACACCCCTGTATTGGTTGTCCTGAGTAATGGTCCTAAACCGACATATAACACATTACTCATTAAACCTAGCCAGGGCTCTAGCCCAAAATTTACTTTGCAATAAATTGTTTTACGATTAGAACTAAATTCTTTTTTTTTCCAAGCATCTATATCTCAGATTACGTGACATGTTCATATCGTACTTTATTCCCCTTTACAATGACACCACATTTGAATCAATCACCTTTTTCACGGCCGAGTGCACGTCGCAAACAGAATGTGCCAAATTGACCAATATTCTGTGCTCAAACAATGCTATAGTCACTTAACCTCAATAGCAGGTGGAAAAACTTCCGGGGAAAACCATATGCAGCTACAACACACCTCCATCTCTTGCTGCTGTTCTCCACTGGTCACACGTTGCTGTGGGTTGGCATTCCATTCTTCAACCAGGATTCTTCGCAAGTCATTCAATATCGTTGCATTGGCTACTCTGACACGCACAGCACGATGACGCTGGTCTTCTCCCCTATCCTACAGGTAACCGTTGACTACCTAGGCACTGGTGGGGGGTGGGAGCAGTGTCATCTTGGAAGATTGCAGTAGGTCCCAGAATGTTAAGATATGGGATTCCAGCTTGCTGCACAGAATAATGGCCATTGTGGCACATTCTGTTTGAGACATTGTCAAGTCGTATATTCAGCCGTGAAAAAGGTGATCGTTTCAAATGTGGTGTCATTGTAGAGGGGATTAATTAAAAGTAGGTATCCATCGATATGCAACACGATATGAACATGTCACAAAATTTATAATCTGAGATATAGATGATTGAAAAACTTTCCAAACTTTTATTCCACATTGAGTCTCTTACCTTCCCGGTATTGAATATAGCCGGTACCTATTTGTACTTGGGTGTGGAGAGGCAGTAGGGATCGATCCTTACCCAAATACACAACACGTTGACGCCGCGGAGACTCGACCCAATGACCTGGAGCTACCTCGTGATTTTAATGACTCGAAGTCTTTGACCGCTGCGCAATTAAATCGTACTCCTCGTACCATGGCTCTTAATTTACGAATCAAACATTTCGTCACTAATTACGAAACATATATACTGGGAAGTCATGTATTATCCTTGCAAGGGTCCTGTATATACGAGGCGCCGTTTTTGAGAGGTAATGTTAGGAAAACATTTAAACTTAGGCCTACCTGACAATAAGATTTTGTGTTCTCTTCTCATATCCCAGCCACCTGTGGTCAAACAAGGTACAGAATTAGACCAGGCGAAACGATGAATTTCCAGTCCCCATTATATCCAGAATTATATCCGACCGCAATCGAATGTGAATACATTGTAACCGTTCCAGACGGCTATAAAATCCTGGTGGAACCCAACTTCTTCCAAATGGACTTTTTTGATAGTCTGCACATTGACAACCTCACATTTACGGGTCGAAATATTGTAAGCAACTACACAACACCGGGGAACACTTTGATGATTCGTTTTGTATCTGATCAAGTATTTCCGGAAATGGGGTTCTCGCTTCAGCTTAGCGCCATTGATGTCACAGGTCAGTATCGGTAGAAATTGTCTTTTGGTCCGCCGGCCGCATGGTCATTCCAATTGATTAGGGCGTAATCATTTGTTTCTAATAATCACCCCCACCACAGTGCGCAATAGCTATTTTACTGGCCCTGTGTCAGCCTTGAGTAATTTGAAAATACAGAGTGTCAAAGTTCAAACAGAGGTCAACATCCAAATTACTGTGACGGGTCTCATCAGGGAATAGTAGAGATATTAGAAAAGTGCTCAATGTTCTCCCAAATGGTCTCAAATTCGGCCGATCCACATTATAATGCGCCTCCAGCCAGTAGCGTAGCCAGCGGGGGGGGGGGGGGGGCAGAGTGCCCCCCCTGACAAAAAAATGAAAGAAAAAGTGCCCCTCTGACAAAAAATGAGAGAGAAAATCAGGAGGGCAAAGGAAAAAAAAAAGGGCATGGAGCCCCTTTTCTAGCAAAATTTAGGGCCAAAATAGTGTAAAATACAAAAATTTTCCGCGCTACACGCGCACATTGTAACAATACAGCCCTTTTCAGCCCGGGCTTTTCAGCCGGATACTGGGCAAAAATATAGTAAAATACCGCACATCATCCCAATAAGGTCTTTTTCGGGAAGCTCGAAGACACACAGTCTCTATGTATTGTATGATGCAACTGCGATTTTTTTCGTCTGTGCCCCCAACATTTTATTTTGCCCCCCTGACCAAGAAAGCTGGCTACGCCCCTGCCTCCAGCGGTTGCTGGAGACAAATAGTTCAAATAATAACAGATGCTGCGGATGACACGTCTGTTGTAAACTGAAGACATTGTTATATCAAGTTAGGTAAGCCACATTAATAATACTAGGCAAACATCTTATTGGTGATTTTTCTCTGTGTATCAGATTTGAATGAGTGTGATTGGGCGCCATGTGAAAACGATGGCAACTGTACTGACCTAGAAGATGGCTACACTTGCGAATGTGTTGACGAACGACTTGATGTACGAAAGTGTATAACACCAGGTAAGCTTACACCCATTTTGATGTTCGCGTTTGTTTCATTATTGTCCTGGGATCCTAGAAAACAATTGTATCCATGTCACAGTATTTTTGAAACAGTACATCGCCGTCAAGGCCTTGCAAATCTTTGTAATAACCAATCGACCTACTGAGTACATTATGGCAAGTTATTTAGAGAAAGATTCTGTCGTGCCAGATTGTACTACATACCAGACCTACCAGATATTGAAAACGTTAGTCACTGGGTTTTCATCCACTACTTCTTCTTTCTCCTCCTCTTAACCCTCTCCAAGCGGGTGACGACAACTTCCAAATTTTCTTTAAAAAAAAAAAAAAAAAATCACTATTGTACATTTTCATAACCATACTTGGAATCAGCATGAAAAATGCATAAAAATGAGTACAAAAAATGACAGTACTTATTGGTTCATTGCTGTTTGAGCTCTTGATATTTTGAGAAAATATCTTAAAACTTTTTTATGTTAGCACGCAAAGTACTAATCTTCTGGTATCACGCAATTTGTTCTTACATGTTTTGGGCAATTTTGATAACTACATGTACCAATGGTTAAGATTGGAGGAATACGCACAAATACAAACATTTAAAAAGCACGCTTTCGTACATTGAAGCATTGTTTTATCTGCCTCAAATATTTTTTCTTTGTTTTCAGATGATTTTTGTGGGCCACAAGACATCGATCTGGTAGAAGGTTCTTCCTACAATTTGACTTCATTCCACTATTCCATTCCAAACACGTACAATACCCAGTATAGTTGTAAATACAGTGTGACGGTTCCAGGTCATCACAAAGTTCGTGTCCAGTTCCTTGAAGTTGCGCTTTTGTTCCCCTTTGAGACGCTTATCTACGACAACAATGTCGTCAGTGGTGACCAAGAGTATATTTCGGAAGACAGCAACCTAGAGATCATGTTCCATATACAAGGTCTCGGGAGACTCAGTCTGACCTTGTCGGATTATGTAGAGCCTGGTAAGTCCTGAGTCGAGTGCCTAAATGGTTCTCTTATTTAGAGGTTAATAACTGCTTATCGGTTATTTGGAGGGCATTGTGAAAAATCTAAACATTTTGCTTTGGAACCGAGGGATATTCCGAGGTCCAAAGCAAAATGTTTAGATTTTTCACAATGCCCGACATATTACCGATGCAAAGTTATTAACCTCATTCATAACCGTCACTTTAATCTCTTCACCTTACAAAATAACACAAAATTTTGCTCAAAAGTTTATAAAAATAGATGATTTTTACATCTTCCCTTTCCAAAAATCGATCAGGCTAAAACAGGACGACCAATAACAAAAGTGCGTATCACAATCTGTGCAAATATGGTAGCGCGCAATCCAAATACAGCAGCCAGCGTGCGCGCAGTTTGTTCGACGCACAACAACACGCAAACGCCGGTCAATTGTGTGCGACATTGCAACAATTACGCATTTTGCGGTCAATTGAGAGATATTAATGACCTCGATTTGCGTTCACAAATTGGTCTACTATATCGACTGCTCAGTGCCAGAAGTGAGTAAGTGCAATAACTGCCCTGTGAACATTTGGCTATTTACACACAGTATATTGTACTCATCTACACATGGCAGCTATTACACTTACCCACGTCTGGCACTGAACAGTCAATATAGGATTTCGCATCTGTAAAACAAGTTAAAGGAACTTTAAACCTCTCCTTACAATCAGTGGCGGATTTAAGGAAAAAGGCCCGGTCAGAAAATTAATACCAGAAAAGTAACCAGGGGGGCCCTTCAAGAGAGACAAGGTTGCAAAAGGTGATCAACATAACGGTGATACTCCGGCCTTTTGAGAACGGGATAAAAGTCAACACGAAAGCTTCATTCCATGAAGCATTTCTCTCGTATTTGATCATCTTCTACTCTTCCCTAAAAAATCATTATAATACCAAATCTAATCACCATGGAATTCACCATATCCCGTCCAGCTCACATTGGGCGCCACATTCCTTTTTTAAAGGAGTTTTTATTATTCTTTCAACACGTACGTATATCAGTGTTTGCATTTTTTGAACAAACATAAACGTAAAAAGTGAGAAGAGGCAAACATGAAAATGATCAATATAATATCAAAAGATGAAATTTGACATAATTATGCGAAGGCTTGCATATTATTATTACTATACATCAGGCACAAAAAGAAACTCGTCAGTTTTAGTCGTCATTGCTGTTCAACAACCTGATTATTTTGGATTATTCTGAAATATACATTTTCTTAATTGGACTGACCAAGATACGCGATTCCAAACCCTCAAACCCCAAAATGAAAAAGTTGCATTTTCAACGATTTTCAATGGGAACGCATCGTTGTATTGCACACAGGCACCACGGGCCGAACAATAAAGCACACAATGTAACAGGCATAATTGAATCGTTAAAATGGCAACTTTTGGGGGTTTTAACTCGGATTCGATTTGCTGACGACTTTTTTCGTTAAGATGGTCTCACTTATTTCATTTACGTACAAATCTCATTTGACCTATTTTTTGCATGTTATAATTATAAGTATTTTCAAAATAAAGAATTTGGTAAATTAAATATCTGCAGTCATACAGATCATGGTGATACATGGTGATATGGTAAATTATTGTTGCAAAATGTCAAACTCAAAGTATGTATTGTTGTCGAATTCTATGTTAGCGGAAAAGTTATTCTTAGATTTTCAAAAGAAGTATGAAACAATGAAAGTTCAAGTTTCTCATGCATGTGTGCGGTACTATTCAAGAACTGCACGTAGACACTAAGTACAATGCGATGACGTAAATCAGCTGACCGAGCATGTTCAATCGACTTGAAAAGTAGCGTGGCACCCACATTCTACACAAATCTGTGCAAATATATATCACCGAAATAAATTCATGGTTTGCATGTAACTGCACCTCTTATTAAATCGTGAAATTATATCCATATCAAAAGCACCATAATGTTGACGGTTGTTTGATGTGATCATTTATTAAATTTTCATTGTAATGTTCAATTCTAGACCTGAATAATACCAACAGCTATCACACTGATAAACTGTATATGCACATATATTTTGTACTAGTAATCTTTATTCTATAAAATAAACATTTGTGTGCACATTGAGGGCGATATTTACATATATTTAAGATTTTAATTAGCCAAATGATATAAGTTATACCCTACATTTTATGATTTAAATGATTTTATGATTTTTTAAAATCCAATATCCAACTTACTCTACTGACATAATTATAATACAACTAAACAACACAGTCATTTTTGTTGTTATTTCTTGATTGGCGCAAGTGGGCCCGTGGGCCAAGATAGCAAGGGGGCCTTGGCAGCAACTGCTGATTTGCTGACAGCTTAAATCCGCCACTGAACTTACAATATTTTACCCCATTTCAAAATCGCTTGTGTCTTCTATATCTTCTTGTTTATATGCTTGTAGACTAGGTTATACAGTATTTCCCGACAAAGATTAAACCTTTTTAATTACACGAGTACCTGAAAAGTGTGGAAGAGACTTCATCATGTTCATTTTGGAGTGTAAAAACACGAAACAGGAACTAGCCGTAAATAATGGTGCATTTGAGTACAGCTTTGTAAGTGTTTTAGGGATATTCATTTTATCCTCTGGAACACATATTTAACTTCCAAAATAATATTGAGCTTCTTCGTGATTGTGTTCGTGGTTTTACTTTTGATCTGTCGTTGAAAAAAACCGGCCTGCAGATGCCATGGATACGGAGGAAATCGGTGATCACAATCTTTATAATCTTTATAAGAAAGTATTAAATTGAGTTCAATTAATGAAAAGAGAACCAACAAATCATGATCGTTTGACATTTGTGGTCGGCGGTGACATCCAGTGGCGTAGCATGGGTCATCCGATTGGGGGGGGGGGGGGGGGGGCACCGACCATGATGGGGGGGTCACATGCACAGGCCGTTTTTCGGCAATTTTCCTTTGGAATTGTCAAAAATTGGCAATCGATTGGGGGGGTGCACGGGGCCCTATGACGCTACGCCACTGGTGAAATCCATCGTCGATCTTTTTAATTTTTAATTTACATGTAATTGTAAATCTTTACTGTTACTTCATATAGACGGTGATGAATGTGCCAGCCAGCCATGTCTTAATGGCGGGGAGTGTTTTGACAAGATCAATGGATTTACCTGCAAGTGTAGACGTGGTTTCACTGGGAAGACGTGTAATACCAAATCAGGTGAGTGCTCATACTAACATTGGCATAGCATGAGTGGGGTAGGGGTATACCGACCATGAGAAGCTGCAATTCCAGAAAAAAGGTTGCCACACTGCCTGTCTTTTGGTATATCTCTGCACATGCTACCCCAACTCAAATCCATGATGTCAACAGGCCCGCCAGACTCCCCCACATTGAAAGATGGGGAGTGCGGAATGGTGAAAGATACACTCTAAAAAATACCTATTCAAAAATGAATAGAATCTAATCAAATTTGAATAGGTAAACATGTACGCCGGGCACTTAAGAGAGTCTATTCAAAATGAATAGAAAATTCTATTCAAATAAATGATCCCAAATTATATTCAAAAATGAAGAGGTCACTTGTCAGAAAATGAATAGTTTACTAGTTACAGTTGATTAGAATCTATTCAATTGATTTGAATCTATTTGACTCTAGTCAAAAGGGAACGAATTTGGGGAAATATGCCTGGAGATGCATCATCTCTTGTCCGCTTCGCGATAAGAGAAGAACACTACGACTCATCACCGTGGTGTTGAATAGCCATCAAGTGTGTTTGATAACATAAAATTACTGTTTTGAAAGGGGATAGCAGAAAAGGTATTTGCTTGAAAATATAAAATCTATGGTGTTAAATAGCGACATGCCCTGTTTTCTTCATCCGTGGTTTTGTTTCCTATTATTTCAACTGAGTATAATATTTAGGATTTAGATAAGATCCTCCAAACACTTTCTTACCAGTGCCTATGTCCCCACCGTACTGTACAAATGTGTAATGGCGGCCGACTAAGAAGCGAAAGACCCCGGATACAGCAGCGTGCGTACTTTTGACCAATGAAATCCCTCATTATCGTTGACGTCATTTTGATGAGTGTGTCGATTCAAAGTTTTCTGCGATGTTGATACTAAATCGCATCAAACGGTATGATTCGATTTAAAAATGATAAGGGATCTATTCAAATTGACGAGTTTCTATTTTAAAAAAAATGAATAGACTTTCAATTCAAAAAAATGAATAGGGCGTCATTAGAGTGTATAGAGGGAGTCTGTACTCCACATTATTGCATGCATGTTTCACTCGCTTCTCTAATTTTGATAAGGCACTCGTTTCAATTGTTTAGTGCAAGTGTGCCAACTATACTGCGCCAATAAAGTATCCTTACAGTTGGAAAAATAATCACAATTTCCGAACTGAACAATATTGGGGTAAATTTGTTTTTTTAATAGATGCATTAGCTAATCCTGCACATTATGACACCCCATTGAATCCAATGTGACTTCAAGAAGCAAAGTTACAAGCATTTGATTAGACGAAGGTCCAGTTTTAAAAGTGACAAACTAGCCTATTCAAAACTCCACAGAATAGACATCTGGTTTGAGAGTGGTGAATGGCTAATTTATGCGTTTGGCTTTAATTTAAAACAAAAGGAACAAAAGAAAATTGAAACAAAAGAACTGACAAATAAAATGAAAGCTTTGAAAAGTACAGAGAAGTAAAAACTGAAATAAAAACTCCTTTAAATAACGCTTCATTGAAGAAACTGTGTTGTCTCTTTGTTTCGCTTGTATAGGCCAGTTTGTCACTTTTAAAACTGGACCTTCGTCTATTCAAATGCTTGTAACTTTACTTCTTGAGATCACATTGGATTCAATGTGGTGTCATAATGTGCAGGATTAGATAGTGCATCTATTAAAAAACAAATTTACCCCAATATTGTTCAGTTTTAAAATTGTGATTATTTTTCCAACTGTAAGGATACTTTATTGGCGCAGTATATTATTTTTCCTGGATTGTAGTTAGCTTACCGGTGTGGCCTTGCTTTGCACCACCGAAGTCGACCGGTCCCAAGTTCGAGCCCCTGCTGTACCCAGACGACTTTACGTAGTAGATAAAGGGTGAGAAACAGACCATTACCATAGATAATCGGTATCTTGTTGAGGTATGGTGAGCATGTTAGTCGCTTCCGAGCGACTAACATGCGAACCATACCTCAACAAGACACCGATTATCTATGGTGATGGTCTGTTTTGAACCGTTTATCTTACATATACGGCGAGCAAAAATAAACGAATTTGTTGTAAAAGTGTATTCATTTTCCAAAAAACAAAATGGAAAAAACTGATGTATTATTTTGTAAAATTTGTGGTTTTTTTCCCAAAATAAAAACACCTCGAGATAGTGTAATATTCTTCCCATGTGTTCTGCGTGCGAGTCTATTTAATGACAAATGCAAGTGATTTAATCAAATCAATACAGAATTGATCTCAATTGACAATTGTATTTGAAGTGGTTTGGTAGGTTATTCACTTGCTTTAATCCGCTGGAGTTTATTCACCCCGTGACCATTATTATTCAAATAATTAATGAATAATGCAAATTATATGGACTACAATCTGTTTCAACACCATGAAATTTATATCTTAGAAAAATGTGAGTATAAGCAGATATTTGAAAGACCTAGTAACGTTGTGTCCAGTGGTGCTCCCCATTATGGGTAGGTCACAGTAAGGCTTTGCAACCCCAGCCTCTTGACTTGTAATGAGTACCGCAGGTTAGTTTGCGAAGCTCCCCTGGTCGGGTAGTATCCCGGGGGTTCTTGCCTAGCAGCTAATTTGCATGGACCGTTGATCGTTTTTGGGTTGGGCAAGGATAAAGGCAGATTCCCTTCTAAAAACCAATGGCAAGTTTATATACATGTACTGAGTTTACATTCAACAAAACGGTTACTTTTTATTTATGAATATTTACTTCGTTATGCTAATTAAAATTTAATTACTGTTATACGGACTGCAGGAGCCCTCTATAACCAGTCAGAATTAATAGGTACATTTTCACGGGAAAATTTTCTGGACACGTGACACCCATGGGCGCAGACATATTAGCATTATGGAATGTGACCCCGAGCACAGCGGTTGGTCTTCCAATGTATTTGAATAGGAAGAATTCCTCCTTTGAATCAAAATAAGTAACTTGTCGCAAGTTAAAAAGATTATGGTAAGAGTTTCCGTAGATAAATGTTTTTTTCCGTAGGTAGATATTTTTAAAATTACGTTTTGATGATATTGTGAAGAAATTAAGATTGCATGATATTCAATAAATTTGCAATACACGAATTTCTGTCGAAATTGCGGCCAAGAATACTATTCCAATTCAAAATTACTAAGACTTGAATAGCGAGGTCACCGCCGGGGGTCAGAGATCAGGCTCGAGGTTACACTTACATTGATACGCATTGGTCACGTGTCCAGAAAATTTTCCCGTGAAAATATACCCATTAATGTTGACTGATAACTTTCTCTTGCCATGTAACATTTGCATTTAAATCGAGCTGTAAATGCATTTTTTCCAAATAATAGTAACCAACTCAGATTCTACATGTATGTTGTGATCCTTTCCATAGTGTTTCTAGAATGTCCATGGTATTCCTTTTGTTTAGCTCGCTGCCCGAGACCGTTATCTTGAGCTATTGCGTTGATAACGGTCTCTGGGCAGCTAGCTACCTCCATTACTCTAGGTAATGGTAGAGGCAACGAACCTCAAACAAAAGGAATACAATGGATAATCTGTGAATAGAAAAGGGCTAGACGTATATGCGCAGTTAGTTTCCAGTCCATGCTTGCTCCTCGTAGGTTTGCCCCAGATCTCCTGCTATTAAAATTGGGGTTTCCTTGAGTATAACAATCTGCCTTGTCTGCCGTATTGAATATGATGGCATTAAAGAATAGAGCAAATGCCTTGAAGTTGCAGCAGGTGGTATATACAATGTCTATTCTATTCCGATCATGTTGGTTCATTTGCTTTGTTTATTGACACATTATTTTGGTTGGTATAAGACTATTCCAAAATATTATAATATTGGTGCATAAAATTCACAGTATCAGTTCAGTTCAGTTCAGTTTTATTTCATCCATTCAAAATACATGTTAACATAATACAGAATAATATTTTCTTGTATAAAACAGTGTGGAACATTTTAAATTATATGACTATACTCAGCTCAGACTATACTCAGCTCAGACTATGTTCACTATCTCACATGGAGCAAGAAAGACGAATCGCGAAAGGCCAGTGACCACGACGCCAGATTTTTTCGGGCGGGGCGGTTAGTGGATTTTCGTGGTTAATTTTTCAGGTCAGATCAGAGTCTCAGTATAGTTGGTAACTAAGAAAAACATGTCCTACTCGTCAGACTAGACCTGTTCGAGTGTACTATAGTATTTTGCGTGTTCGGATTATTGCGTAATTGCATGTATTGTGCTGTGCTGTGTACATTTTTGTAGCATCTAGGGCGGTAAATGGTTAATGCAGCTTGGTACTACTGGCAAATGTAACGCATACTGCAGTTACTGTTCATTTTCCTATACACAGTGCTCTCACCATTGACGTGTGACCTCTACAAACAGTGTATGTTAGAGGTATAGAGCATTTCCTAGTTAACGGCACTGTGTGAAAAATAACCGGCCAATCTTGTTTGTTCTATCTGTGTCCTAAATGCTTAGGTAATTGAGATATTTGGAAATATTCGCACTTTCGTGTTTTAGTTAGTAGGGCACGGCATGGCTTGCAAAATTCCCTGTGTAAATTGAATGCAACCTTCAGTGACTATCACTCACTTGTAGACCGCTCTCTGCTGAAGGGCATTAAAGCTAAACCACTTGACGGATATTTTTTGTACTCGATGTCAATCAAGAATAATGTATACAATACATGCAGACTAAAAACGGAGTAGGTGGGGCATCTGCAAATGTTCGTACCTCCCTGATATGTAAATGACAGATAACAGCAAAAACAGCTCCCATATCTTTCCATAACTTTGGTCAGTGACTTGGCGAGTCAGGGGGATTTCAAGTGGGTGATTATTGATTGGCAAGTGCCATATTTGGGCATAAGTGCAGTCCACCATTCAATGTGGAGGATAGACTAGACTTTATCGATTCATTTGGCTGGAGTAGTTTCCTGTTAACCAGGTGTAAGTACTGCAAAGGTTGAATCATGTTTGCTGTGCAGGTTAACTGCACTATAGAGGACTGAAACAATAATACAGGATCAGATACATTGTACTCTATTTTTTTTATCGAATTTCAGGGTCACGTGTTTGCCCATCACGATATTTTACCTGCAACAATGGACGGTGTATCAAGGCGAGTAGGGCCTGTGATGGACGAAACCACTGCGGCGATGGCAGCGATGAATTGAACTGTAAGAATCCATTTAATTTTCAAAAGTACATTCGGGGAAGCACATTTCTGTAAATTGTGTCAAATATTTTTATTCAAATTCAAAATCAAACCAAATATAAATTCATTGGGACCATCTAAAAACTGTAGTTTAGTAAAGATGTAATAAAGTGTCATTGTTTTCACAGACAAAACTGAGTGCTCAAGTAAGTGACAATAGCGGTATTAATGTTCTGCATGTTAGGCACAGCCTTCAACATAAAAAGTCTAAATTTTGAAATATTTCGCAAAGTATCAAGAACTATCTCAAGAACCACTGAACCAATACTTGGCTTGTTTGTACTCATATTAATGCATTTTTCATGCTGAATCCAAATATATTCAAAACAAAACAAATCTAAATAAAATGACAGAAGATTCATAACAGTTACATTTAATTTCATTTAATAATAGGCAAGTGTGAGTACTACTGCCACAACGGTCGGTGTATTCCAGAACGCTATGTCTGTGATGGCATCAATAACTGTGGCGATTGGACAGATGAAAATCAATGTAAGTAGTAAGATAGATAAAATATAGGCTAGTACCGAATTAATTATACCGTATTAATACCGTATAGTACAGTAGCAGCATTGCTTTGACAAATTTGGCACAATCCTTGCGGGTCACTTGCAACGTGATCAATGTTAGCCATTTGTGAAATCCAAGAATCCGAGGTCACAGTTTATACAGGGATCAAAAGTCGAAATTGTTCAAATTTTGTTTAATTTCAAAATTACTCTGCTCATAAGGAATCAGAGGATAATTCGCTGCCGTAGTGCACGTTAGTAATCATTGGTAGCCATTGGTTACTGGTTCAAGCCTGGGATCATACACCTGTTCCGAATTATGATATGCCATAGGCTTCGTGTTGTGACAATTTCGATCAGTGGTTCGTAACAAAGAAAGTGTGAGCCAGTTGACCTAGCAACGGTCATATTCTAACGCCAGCGATATTATTAAAAATTGTTGCAGGTCAACATTTGACCTTTCCAAGGCCCAAAACAGAAAACGCCTTCCGATTTTGATGAAATAATCGATCAATAAATTAACACGACAGTATACATACATTGAATCAACCTACTAGTTTATTGTTTAATTATTACATTGTTTTCTTTTTTTTCATAGGCGGCTCGCCATAGATATCGATATAATTATGCCCGGTGTATGTAACAAGCTGGCCCGGCAAGCTGGTGAAATTATATTCAAACATCACGACCTGCAGATTGGTGTAACGTCACAACCAAGACGGTTACTTTGTCTGTTGATATCTTTAATTGTAGCATATAATTATGGTCGAGGCCAATACTTGTATATTAAATAATAAGGCTAAACAAAAATTTTTTATGTCTCAAAGCCCACGGCAGTTTAAAAAACGAATGCGGAATTATGCGTTTTAAAGATTTTCATTTATTTATTTATTTATTTTTAGATTTTTTAAAAACATAATTTTGAATCAAGATGTCGTTTTCGAGTGTTCAAAAGTACACATCGTAAAATTGTGGTTGATTTACACAACTGAAGTACAATATCAATTGTGTTATAGTTTTAAAAGCGAGTATCGAATCAAATAAGTTTTCTTCCCATTTGTCTCAGAATTTCATGATTTTACGGCAAAAGACTTTTAAAAAAAACTTTAAAAAGAAAGAAAAAGAACTAAAAAAATTTGCCGTTTCAGCTGACATGATAAGAAAAACGAAAGCGCGCGGTGGCTTTGAGACCTAACCTTTTTTGTGTTAGCCTAATCGAAAGTTGGAATTAAAGGGTATAAGGGAAATAAAAAAAAACATGTTCTACGGGCGGTAGGCGGATTCCCAAGTGCAGTGGATCCCCGGAATCGATCTATCAGGATTTAATTTTCTTTCTATCTTTCTGGAAGTGCTAAATCATATTAATTTGTAAGCGCTCTTTAGCAAAGTCATAGTTCATTGAATTTACAACCGTATGACAAAACAGGCGAAAATAGTAACTTTTTGCACAAGATTTGCAATTTAAAGAGAATTAGCCATTGCTCATTAAATAAAGCTAGCATACGGACAATATAAGTGTGCTTTTTCATTTAATGACATAAAATTTGACAAATGTTGTAAGGAACACTTGAGGCTTTGACTTTTAAAACCAATATTTTGTTCAAAAATTGTGCTGGGAAAGGGATTTACCACATTTGCCTTGCTATAAACATTGAATCGCGCTATCTGTTAACCTAATGAAAAAAAAAGTGTATTTAGGGGAAGTGTTAGCTTTCGATCGATATAAAAAAATTATGATTGGATGAAGGGAACACATGAGGTTTTGACAAAACCAATCACAAATGCCTATTTTCCACTAGATCTCACACAGCTCTTATGCTGCTGTGCACTCAACCGTATATTATAAAACAGACTGCGTAGAGGCTATACTCACAGTTCGTGGAAATATCTGTGTGCTCGGGTGTATCGAGGTGGAAATTGGGCGTGGATGCATTTATACGAGAATCGTTTTTGTAGTCAAACCTTTTCACATGTCCAACAAAATCCCTGAAAGTCTGAAAAATAAGAAAATTATTAGTATAAACATATATAAACTTCATTTCTGCCAAATACGGTTGTTTTTTAATTTCATACAGCTAAGAAAAATCCTCAAAATTCAAAAACTAAGTCGGTCGAGCCCGTAGGACGGCTTTTTTATCGTCGCGTAACGGGAGAATTTTATTAAAAATTATTTAGATTGTTACATATAACTATAGATATAATATAGATGAAGGCTAGCTCTATGGAATTCAAATAAGTACCAGAGTTCCATAATTTCCTAGAATTAGTGTTCATGTACAAAACTAGGCGAGTATTAATGACTTTAACAAAATGGAAACCAAAACTAAATTTGCATCAATGGAAATATCAGGGACCCCTCGTGGTTTGGAATACGCTGTCAAATAAAATGAACGCTCTGCGTGTTAGCCATAGACTTCAACATAAAAAGTCCAAGTTTTGAGATATTTTCTCAAAATATCAACAGCTATTTTAAAAACCACTGTACTAATAATAAGCTTGTTTGTACTCATTTAAATGCAATTTTCATGCTGATTTCAAATGGTGAAATTGGTTTTGAATTTTACCAAATTTGAAACATCGTTAAGTGTTATCGACAATTGTGCGCATTTACTAGTTTATAATGCTACTGATGATCCCATTACGTCGTATCCCCACACCAAATTGGAAAATTTTGTATATTTGTAACACCATTTTCATCGATATCATGTGAAAAGGCCAATAATGTATCTTCTAAAGAAAGTAGTACAATTGATCAAATGAAAAATAATATAGAATATAAAGATACTATTAATCCACAAGTGCAAGAAGTTAGGTCTAAAGTGAAACTAAATGAAAATCATTTGTCAAAAAATGAAATTATGTGAAATTACAGTGTTGATATCAGATTATGTTGGCAATTATTCTGGAATCAAACATGAAATTCATACCGATAGTCCCCCAGTTCGTTCGCAGCCTTCTAGACATGCACCTCATATTCAAGCAGAAGTAAGAAGGCAAGTTGATGTAATGTTATATCAGGGACTTATTCGAGAATCAACAAGCCCTTGGAGTTTTCCCGTTTGCATGATACCTAAACCATGGACAAATACTTGCCACTTCTGTATCGATTTTAGGAAATTAAACAGTTTATATTCGCGTCAAAACTGGCCTCATATATATGACGATCTACACTGCTGGCCATAAGTGTTGGGACGGTTTGATAGGGTAATGTAAATAAACCCCCACTCTCCCCGATCAATGTTGAATCCTACTTTTTTGGTCACACGCGCCTAGTGGCACCCAACATTGATTGGTGGGGAAGGGGGAGGGTTGGGGTGTTAGGAAAGGGTTTATTCTTGTCATCAAAGAAACCTCCACTTTATCACGTTAACAATAACGGAAATAAGGCAATAATATAGTGTACGTTTTTCATAAGTGTCCCAACACATTTTGGCCATGGTTGTAGACAGCCGGGGTCTAAAGAACCAAAATACTTTACAACTTTGGACTTAGCCTCTGATATTAAATTGGAATTATGAAACTGATGAACTGGGTTCACGTTTTTGAGAGGCTACAGTGTCGCACCTTATCCTAGATGCATGTTCAGGCCATCTGATGATCTGTTGGCAATTGCATGGTCACTGAGCAGTGGCAAGATCATGTTGCCAAAGGTTGTTGATTTAGAGTCAAACTTCTCAGGAATGTTCTTGATTACGGAATTGTAGCCCCTGCCAAAATATGACGAAGACTTAGTCTCTGGCTACTAGCAAATAGGCCTCGAGGAGCAATCTAAGCCTAAAACCGCATATATCACCCAAGACGGTCTGTATGAATTCAATGTTCTGCCTTTTGGTCTTCATAATGCTCCCGCAACTTTCAAGAGAGTAATGCAAGAAGTATTGCGTGGGTTAAATTGGAAATTTGTATACTGTTACTTATAGACGATGTAATTATGTTACGGAGAATACTCAAGAAACTGTTGATTCTTGAAGATTAATTTCAAGAATCAACAGTTTTTCGAGTATATTCTTTGACTTAATAATAATTACAATAATAATTCTCTAAAACTGTGGATTCGTAATTTACTAGCAATAATAAATGGAAAGAGCAAACATTATATTGTTCCACGTTTGTAATTTCTTTATCTGTTGATTCGTACATTGTCATGATTGTTGTATTACATTTACAAGGTATCCCAAGCACGCAAGACTGGACACACCTGTCTGTAGATTCGTACATAATATGTTATTTTTATACCTGTAGATTCGTACCTGCTTTAACCTAAGGTTATTGAACTGCGGGCACCACGCCATATTGAATACTTTTATTACCTTGCGTGCTGAAATTTCTAGAATTGTAAGAGATTCTAATTAGAAGGGTGTTTATTGGGTGATTGTGAGTGTAAAAGGCTCGACCAAAATGGAAATCTTGATAGTTAATATAATAGAATGTATACTTATTGGGCGACATATCTCGCCCATAGCCCCTCAATATAAATTTATTTCATTCTCACTACTACGCAGGTCTTGCAGTTTGCGATAAAGAAACAGGTAATCATTAACTTTGTATATATGAATTCAACCCGCTGAGTTTTAGCATCCCTGTATGCTCATTTCTGGTCTCGCATCTTGCATGTCTTGTGGATCCAACATCGTATAATTTTGATATGAACTCTAATGTATCATGGATTCCGATAACGAATTATTCATTACTCAGAGTAAAATATGTAATGAATCAAGTAGCGAGGAAGAAGACTTAGGAGAAAAGAGTATTGCTCATGGAACTTTAGAATGTTCTGAAATAACGTCCATAACGTCACATAATGATCCACTAGTATGGCATTGAATTATCCTATGTATCTGATAATGAAGGGCTCGTCGTAGCAACTCAAGAGGCTGAAAATAACTACGAAAAAAAACACGCTTTGGCCAGCCGGTGACCGAGACTGAAGTGCTGTCTAAATCAAGGAAAAGGCAAGTATCATGATGCAGTCATGTCTACAATAGAATTCATCTCGACCTTTGCAGGACTTAAACCCCATTAAAAGCTATTAAACCAAGATAACACTCATTGAAGCAGCTCAACTGATTAAATCAGATCTTCTCTGGTTGTGCACAAGTGTCTGTTTTACATGTGTGACATCGCAATAAAGCTGGTATTATAGCTTCAGTTGGGTTACCGATTATAAAGGAATGGTATGTGTACCTTTGTTCACGAAATGAGACAATGACCTGCTTTTTGTTAACCAGCATTCTTCAAAATGAGCAACATAATGATTGTTGACTTAACACGGTTTGGAAATAATTTCTTCATATTTTTTGGTGTTATCTGTCGTTTACATATCCTTCCTAAAACGCAAAAGTGCGACCCTCTCCAAACATCGAAATTAGCTAAAAATTTAGGACATGTTACAAAACTATATTTTCTGGAACCTATTTAGAATAGTTTAAATGTAGCTTGTACCGTTTTTTTGTGGCATCCTTCAGAACAGAGCGCTCCGTTACCAATATAGCTCAATATTTTCGGTCAAATCTCTATTCAATTAACACGGGGAGTTGGCTAGCTGTGCTTTGCCCTCACTCATATTTTACAAAAGTGCGTCCATTTCTGAACATCTAACCTAGCTGTAATTTTAGGTCATGTTAGAGAAACATATTTGCTAGAAGTTTGGAGAATAAATTAAATATTGGCTGGTTATTTTTCACACAGTGATGTTAACTAGGCAAGTGAAGTGTCCATTCTTCCAACATACATCATTTGTAGAGGTCAGGCGTCAATGGTGAGAGCACTGTGTATTGTGTATAGGAAAACGGACAGTAACTGCAGTATGTTGCGTTACGATTATTAGAAAAATTGTAGGCATACTTCTATTAATCAGAAGAAATATTTAAAAATGCATACATATTGTAACGACGATTTTAATTTATTCTAGGTGTGGCTACGTTGAGAAAATGTTCTATTACAAAAAATTACAATTAAAACGACATGAACTTATAGCTATAATAAACTACTATTATGATCTCAGCAGGGCGCTTTTTAGTGTGAGGGTGCAAAATTAAAATGTTCGTCCCCATTTGTGCATGTTTTAGCCCATTTTTAATCATTTTAATGACACTTTACTCTTTGCCATCCGCATTTTTTCACTGAAATATTTTGTGCAGGGCAACTCCACCCCAGCCACCTCCCCGGCTCACCACTAATAGCTAAGCCACTGCATGATCCAATAATTATAATAATATTGGATAGCATTTAGGGTTGTACAGGGTGAGTCAAAAAAACTGCAATAGAGCAAAAAATCCATATTTATGTAAGAACCAAGTCGAACTTTCCCAATATTGAAAATTTCTATAAATGCTACACTCAATGGCCATCTTCTGTGAAAATATGAAGTGAATCGTGACTACCGTTTAAGTCCTTTTGCTGCGATACCCAATTTCGTTATTTGTCCACGAGGTACAGCGTGTCCCAAAAGTAACTTAACATTGTGAATTTGCCATAACTCAAATATTACCTACATCATACCAAAATAAAGAATATATTCAGATAGATTGATCTTTTAGAATTATTCCGATACCAAAAACAGCAATTTTGATGACTCCTTGACCTTACTGTGCGACTGTACATATGTGTGTATCAAACCCACAAAAGCAAGCTCATATGTTTTTTGTTCAAGCACATGAATAATGTGCTTACCACAACAAATTGTAATTATAGAGTTGGTTCACTCTCTGCACACGCTACATTTAGGTATGTACATTCATGGGTTACATGGCCTAGCGTAAGCGTGACTGCTGTTTTAGATTATAATTAGGATATATTGACAATAACTTTACAACTTTACTTTAAAACAGTTGAAGTGAAGATGAATTGCCTATAGATCAACGGATTCAGATTCTTTGCCGAGACAAAGTCGGCCAAACTCACTCAAGCAAAGTTTAGGGAACATTTTAATGTAAATTATGCACCCAGACGAAATACAATCCAGCAACTAGTGCAGGAATTCCTATCAACTGGATCTGTTCATGATCTACGTCGGGCAGGACGTGGAAGAACAGGAAGATCGGCTACAAACATCGATGTCATACGAAGAGTGGTGGCGAAAAGCCCAAGACGATCAGTACGTCGACTTTCTATGGAGAACAACGTACTGCGTTCATCCAATCCTCAGAAAAGATCTTAAGCAGTTTCCATATAAAATCCAGATAAAACAGAAAATGAAGATTACGCATTGAAAACGAACAAGCAAACAATCAAACAAACATAGCAAAATTAAACAAAACAGATTTAAAAACGATAACACGTTATATCGTGTTATCACGTCACAAATGACGAGACTTATTTTGCGTTTATAAAAGTGGGTTTTACGGTACGGTATATATCCGTTAATTTCATGCCAAAGGGTCATGACCACATATGCATGTTTGGTATCATAACATTTCTAAAATAATTATCTACATACTCTGCAATTTTTGTAACAACACTATTAACACAACGCAAGTTATGGCCAATTCACAATGTTAAGTTACTTTTGGGACACCCTGTACCATGTATTTTGAATGAGAGCACACAGTGCACGGTAAAGACACCAGATCTGAAACGGACTTTAACTTAAATTAGGTTGCTTTTGCGTTATTTTATTTTATTTTTTTCTGTTCAAACAAACTTTCTAACATTACATTAAGTCCTTCATACCTCACTCGACTCCAACACCAGTTTTTTTTAATTCACTCCACTTCAGTCAATTTGCGCGCATTTCATTTTGACATTTGAAAAATTCGCCTACAAATTATTGTCTTTTTAATAGAGAATAAACATCTTTAAAGTAAAGGGACAATGAAAATAACAACAAATATTGTTTCTTCTCCTTAAACAAGACCAAGGGCAATAACACTTTGGGTGCTCCATTTTATTTTAATACCAACGAGGTTAAGAAAATGGCAGTTGTTCCAAATCTACTTAACACAGAGTGGGCTGACATTCAAATTTTAGATGTCTCTTAGACAAACATTAAAATTGGGTAGCGCTATAAAATGTGTCATAAAAACAAAACGGTAAATGCTAATTCCTTACTTTTTTCACACAAGGTCACTGATGGATCTACCATATATTAAATGTTTTAAAACCTAAAAAGTTCAACTCTGTTCTTAAATAAAAATGGATTCTTTTCTCTATTGCACTTTTTTTGACTCACCCTGTATTAGAATATACTGTACGCACCATGAATGATATTCAATATTGAATATCATTCATGGCAATTGCATTATATTTCTCATACAACCCGAAATAAAGCCATCCAATATTATTTTTGGGCGAAAAACGCGAAGCGTTTTTCGTCCTTATTGCGATGGGTTTTGGCTTACTTATTTCCTCACAGGGTTGCAGAATAAAAATAAAATAATCGTGCTGTCTCTGTAATCATGAAACTACAGAGGCGATAGTGTACATTTAAATTTGCCATTACTACTTCATGTTGATATTCAAACAGCGCTATAAAGTTGTCTTACCAAGGAATGTGTTTGTATTAAGGGCGTACTACACCCATATATTGGTTTGATTTGTCTAAAAAATATTTTTTCATTGATAGCTAGGCGATATGTGCACGGATCATGTGAAATAAAAAAAATATGAAAAAACGTCGTTAAAGTGTCATTTTCACCTATTTGTCTTAAAGTTGACTGGTTGTTAAGGACGGTTATTTTTTAGCGATCCACGTAGTCTTCTTCACAACAGGACTGACACACCCCGTTTTGTCAATACACGCTTAACGATTTGCGTAGGTCAAACATGGGCAAAAATTTCTTTAAAATTTAAAAAACATATACAATTGGTACCCATGTCATTATGCTTGCAAATGAACAAAGTTCATATCAATAAAATCAAGGATCGAATGCCTTTTAGTGTCCAAAAGTGCAAAATTACCGTCACACTTACCCGAATTCTGCACCCTGGCGAATCCTCCTGACCATGCTGGCGTTCACAAAATTCGAATTCGTAATAAAAAATGCGATCAAAAACACAAAACTACAACTTTGGATAAACTATCATGGCAACATACATTATTGCCAAGCAATATAGAATAGAAAATTCGACGTCAACTTGTCAAAATATTGAAAAACGTGCTCTAAAAATATTTAAAAAGTACGCAGACCCATTCCATGTCAACTCCAGGGATGTGCACCGCAGCACCTCTTCAATTTTTTTTCTTTTTCTGTGTGGTGGTAGATATTGATGAGAAAGTAAAATCCCGAAAATTTGAGCTTCATACTCCATTTCGTTTTCCCGTGGCATCAATTTGAAATTTAGGGGGGTCAGCATAAAAAATGTGTCGTAACGCGAAATATGACGTTTGGAGGTCCATAAATGTATAAAGGGAACCCTTTACAACTTTGAAAACTATGTATCCTGGGATACTTATTTGTGTAGAATTCAAATCTGGCATCAGAAAACTTGTAACTCCTTTACTTTAAAAGATATAGGGCCCTCAAAATGCAACTTTGTCCATCCAGGACCAACTTTGGGGGGTCAGAACACCAAAAGTAAAAATAATTTTATTGTCCATTTTTTGCCAGTCAGAGCCCTTTGGTAGGACATTACTCTTATCCAATATTGAGCCCATTAGAATACTTTTAGCTGAGATATTACCCATGCAAAACCCCAATTGTACATTTTTTGTACATTTTGACCCCCTGAAAACCAATGTCAGACAATTTGATCCACCATCAACTTCAGGTATGTTGAAAATATGTCCTTGGACAACATTTCTGAGAGATATTGGCTTGGGGTCTCGATGGCTTCAACACATTAGTTAGGTTTGCATTCTCCATAGACTTGTACATAAAGTCATTATACATGTGAATTCAAAAATGTGTACAACTCTATGGAGAATGCAAACCTAACTAATGTGTTGAAGCCATCGAGACCCCAAGCCAATATCTCTCAGAAATGTTGTCCAAGGACATATTTTCAACATACCTGAAATCATCGTCATATCAAGTAGTTCCATTCGAAAATTTCCTTGGTAATCGTCTACACGCTGGTTTTGCCAGTATTTCCACTGATTGAACACATTCACAGCCCACTCACACTTTTTCCCAGTCGCAGGGCAACTCCACCATACACCAAACCATTTTGTATCCAAATCCGTCAATTTTAGATCTGGCTCACGAAGTAGATAATCAATATTTAATTTTATATAATATGAAGCTTTCATCTATACCACTCATTTTTAGTACTGAATGACGTTTAAATCAAAATGTTCAGTATTTCAACAAAACTGTTCAATAAATCTTGATACCCGTACGCTCATTACAATACCCAGAAGTCACGCATCACACAAACGCAGTTTTCACGTAGAGCGTTCACAAACAGTGATTGAGACTAATTTTGGCGCACGACCCCCTCTGATCGTACGGTTCACCGACGCGTCGCGACGCTGTGTGGGAATTTAAAAACAAAACATGGCGACTCCGCAGACGTAAACGACGCAAAAGCGATTTGCAAAGGTAACCAAGGAGGAATATCATGAAGAAATATTAAGGAATAAAGACAGTGGAGCAACAGGGAAATCCACCGAGAAGGCTGTCAAACTACTACGGACATATCTTCATGAAAAGGGACAAAGTGAAGAATTTGAAAAGCTTACAAAATCCGAACTGGATTCAGTACTGTGTTTATTTTATGTGGAAATTCGTAAGCTGGATGGAGATCATTACAAAACAAAACTGTGGTAAATGTTTTCATTTATGAGTTTCAGTCAGTTTCATATTATATAATATTAATAATAATAAAATTCCTTTAAAAGGAACAGGGCGAGCAAATGAGGAAGTGTCAAGATAAAGGTGTAGTTATTTTATTGTTTGAACTGTTTCTATAATTCGCATCGATCATAATGATCTTGCAATGAGACTGTACAGTGTATGGACAGTGTAGCCTATTTGTCTAATCATTTTGACTATTTAATTCTGACCATTGTGACCAAGTGATAAGGCCGGCCACGTTTGATAAAAATACACTGGATAATTCCCGATGACAGGCTATTTACTGGCAAAAGGTGGGGCCAAATAAATCTTAGTTGATTCTTGAACACAATTTAAGCAGGAACCTTGAGGCAGAATTTGAATAGCTTTGGGTATCCTATGTTTGTGAAAAAAAGTGTTTACAAACGAATAACATCTGTTATAGATATATACATGTACTTACTAATACACTGAAAGTCTAATAGAAATGAAGGATAATGAACAATTACAGAACATTTATTGTTGATTAAAGTAGCTATGGGTATACAATGTTTACAAAACAAGAGCGTTAATGTTTTGTACATGAAGTTAACGTCTTTGCTACATAGCTAGTTGTTAATACATCGAAAATGTGACTAGAGATTTACAATTTGATGACATTCAAAATAATTTAGTATTGAAGAATTTCAACAAATTACAGAACTTTCATTTGTTGACATACTAGCAATATTGTTAACAATGTTGAAAATCATGTTCATAAGCGTAAGATCCTCTATACATCTATTTATTAATGTTCATAAACGTATAACAATTTGATACATCTATGTCTTAATGCTCATAAACGTAACATCCTCGATACATCTATTTATTAATGTTCATAAACGTCCTTGATACATCTATATATTTCTATTCTATTTTATCTCCGTGTTCTGACAATAAATTTGACCCGAATATTAAACATTTGTAAGAGGTAGAAACCTATCAGGCGGCGAGTGGCATGATAGAGCCGGCAACTTGTGACACCGCCCGGCCGTATGGCATTTTCCAATATACTCGGTTAGTTTTGTGGGGTTCATTATCGAACCCCAACGGTTTTAGCTTGTATTATTTGTTTGTGATATTTCAAGCGTTTTAAAATTTCAAAATATTCCCATTCAATTACACTGGTTGACGATGGAAATTGGGTTGGTACAATTTGTGACCCTATTTCTCATACCCGACTTTTTATACCCCACTTGACCCGACTTTTTTTCGTTACAATAAATCTGTTTAAATAATTCAATGAATACTAAATAAAGTGTAAATGAAGTCTACCGAATTGACATGGCTAAATCAGTGTGATAGTGAAAAATCATATTTTCAAAAATATTGTTGATAAACCTGAAAACCTCACTCTTCCTCGTTCGCTGCCATAATCTCCAAACCAGTCGTTTATAAGCTGTCGCATTAAGGTGGTATTTGAGGCATTTTGGAAGTGCTCTATGCATGTTAAAATAATAGACTAAATGAGTAAGGCAAAGCACACTGATCAATACGCCTTACGTTTTAAGCTAATCAGACATACGGTGTTTATAATACACACAATTATTTCTTTGCATTGTATTATTTTTATCAATAATCAATGAACCAATATGACTCGAAAGTGCTCATTAATATTCAATAACATTTTTATTTAATAGAATACTGGTTTCAAACTTGGTCAAAGTGTTCCTAATGACTTCCAGATAATTAATTCGTTCGCTGCTCTACTTTGCATAATTAATTTTTCTATTTAAAAGCTGACAGGGAAGTATTTGCACTTATTGAGAACATTTCATTAGTTTCCGCTGAATGTTATAGGCTATAATAATGCGCATAATTATGCCCCCATCATCATGATTAATGTTTACATGATAGGCCTACGTCTGTTTTACATGTCAATGTCGTTCCGCGGTTATTCGTTAAAACGAAAATAATTGCACCTAGGCCTAGATAAAAACATTTCTTCTTTATCGATGAATGAAGAAATGAAAAAAATTATCGAAGAAATGAAAAAAAACCCCAAAACAAACAATCTTATTAGAGATGTGACGGCCATACTATGAATTCAAAAGTTCAAAACATTACATGGTGTTCCGAAAGTCATAACAGAAGAAGATCAAAATAAGGTTGATTAATACGGTTGTGGTTATGCCAATAATGGCCCAGAACGGTTCCGAATGTCATCACAAAAGATGCCCCCGTCCCATTCCAAAAGAAGGTGCTAAAAGTTATCACAAAAGAAGGTTGATGTTTCCATTTTTTTCATCTGTTTTACATGTCAATATCGCTCCGGTTCGTTACCAAAAATACTGGCACATACCTTAAAATCTTCTGAAAGTCACAAACGGTTTTGTCTCAGCCATTTATTAATTTCTAGAATATGCCTCAAATACCACCTTAAGATCTACGCATGACGACATCGTAAACTTTTTTTATTGTCATTGCATGCAGTAGGCCTATTTAACTATTCTACTGCTAGCAACATTTGGCATTTATTGAACATTGACTTCAACGTATACAGCTGTATACCACCACACCAGGTTCAACCAAGTTAGCAGATAAAGGGCAACCAGTTATTGACTTTTCTCCTGGTAAATTGGTCAATAAGCAAACATTCTTGGTCTGAGCAATCCGACAGCCTCGTGAAGAGGACATGTTGACATAAAGTAATTGACTGTGTGGTTAAAGTATCATTAACAGATTCTATACGCTATAGCAGAACAACAAGCACATACAGGCTAGTATTTTGCCAGTATCAGTAAAACTATAATGAGGCTATTAATGTAGCCCAACTGTACGTACAATCTGGCAATACCGCTAAATCTTAAAGAAATGAAAAATATCTGTTGCAATTTTCGGATTTGCATAAAAGTAATTCTAGTTCATCCAAGTTGTAAAACAATTATTTCTTTTAAGGGGGTACTACACCCATCACATTTTTTTGCGGGTTTTTTGCATTTTGTGAAGAAATGAGAAAAAAAAATTGGTCAAAGTGGTATGCAAAATTAAGGGTCAAATCTTCTCGTTCTATTGGTGGCATTGATATTAATGTAGCTTGCATGCTTTTAATGCTACAAGCCAAAGACAGGTACATCATGACCCCGTTACAAATTTGAGGATATCTACCATTTCAGAACTGCCACCGTGAATCCACTTACACACACATATTTATCATTAATGGCAGACTCTAAAAGTACCAAAATATTTTTTGGGGGAAATGCATTAATTATGCACAGCTTTGAAAACACAAATATGCATCAATTTCATGTTATCAATGAAATTAAACTTATTTTTCCCCTTTCAGATGACAATGATATGCAAAATTTGTGTTCGCAAGGCAGCATATTTGTTTCAGGTTTGATAAGGTTGAAATTAAAGAACAGTCAATGACTTGGTTCTCAGTATTAGGAGAATTTTTGCTCAGTTTTCTGAGGAAATACGGAAGCTTACGAAATATGATTTATAATGCATTGTAATGTGAATCGCTATGTTCACAATGATAACAGTTCAATGGAACAGGCTCCTGCTTCACGTTTAGTAACAGTTTCGTCATTTACCTGTAGCGCATGCTGATATCCTTCCAATTCAAGAAAATCCTATATAAATCCACGAAAAAAGGATGAAATTCACTGCTTTCGCTTGCCGAACACTTCCGCCATTGATTTAAATGATTTTTGTTTTTCTAGCGTTGGGCGATTCGATACCATTTTGGTATCGGCTATTTTCCGATAAAATACTTTTATTTTTATGGAAAGTAGGCCTATTGAAAACAAAAATAAATATTCGAAAATTGAAAACAAATATTAAAAAAACAAATCTTTCATTCTCTACATAAGCTTAGGAACCGGGGGCTTGAGGGGCTCAAACATTTTGGTGCAGGGGCTGGACAGCCCCCCCCCACAATAATCCTAGGTGAACTTAAAAAGTTGTGATAAAATAGAGGGAAAAGGGGTCTTTGTGATCTATATTTTGCAAAATTTTCCGAATGCAAGGGGGGGAACCCCCCCCTCCCGCACCCCGGTCCGGCCCCACAAAATTTTGTTCAAGTTTCAGCCCCCCCTCATGTTGAAAATCTTCCTAAGCCTATGCACTAGCGACTTCAGGTAGCGAATAAATTGTGTGGTAGGCCTAGGGACCGTTCACAAACACTTGTTAGGGAGGGCTGAAGCAAAAAATTTCATCACGAAAATTTTTCGGGCCCCCCCCCCCTTTACAGACCTCAAAAATTTCAGCCCCCCCCCTTTGACATGAAAATTATGGGTCAACCCCATTGAAAAGCATATAGACTCAATTTTCCCAGGGGAATTTGTGGTCATTATTTTAGCCCCCCTTAGGAGGGTCAAAACTTTTCAGCCCCCCATCCTTTGCATCCACCCCTCATAACAAGTGTTTGTGAACGGTCGCGGTCCCCTATATTATCTCGCAGCGACAGCTTTAATCATTCCAGTGGATTGTCTATGGGATATGGGGAAGAACGGAGAAAAAGAAGAGAATGTGAAAATTACCGCGGGTCCGCCGATGCACCCAAAGTCAGTATTAAGACGGACTCCATACCGACTTCATCGATTTATGCATGCTTTAGTAATTGCGAATCGCAAGTTTTGCAAATTGAGTTCCTGCCCTTACCGCAATTGATTCAAATAGTGTAAAAACGATGCACCAAATAGCTTCAATTGGACCTTCATTTTGCAAAATTTTAAAACTTCTCAGGCGGGAACATCCCCTCAGACACCCCCTTGTGTAGTGGATAATCATTTTCGCTCTTCTTCCGACATTACCAAATTTAAGCCCTATGTTAACACAATTTATAGGCTTACAGGGAAAACTTGTCCACGGAAGGTTTCATGGACCGTCATTTAACAAATTTGCGGCTTTTTCAAACTAAAATTTTATACACTAATCACTGCTCAGTGCCAAAATGGTCCACAATCACTTCAATAAAGTTTTCATTTTGCACAAGTTTCTTACTTCTGAGGGGCCACAGCCCTCAGACATCCTGTGTCGCGCAAGCTGACACGATGGCCATTTTTCAATGTTATTTTATTTTTCTAAAATTGCCCCCCCCCCCTCTGGCTGCTCTAGATCGACAACTGATACAAAAAGCTGGTATCGCCCATCCCTACAGAGGATGACACAGATTACTCAACACACGATTTCTACTTTTACCACGGTCATTTCACACGCGTATGAATAGAAATTGTTTTGCGGACCCAAAAACAAAATCCAAAGAGAGCCATTGTTCACTTATATCAGAAATGCGTCTCATAGACCAACGTCTGGAAAATGTAGACCAGCATTATATCTGAGACCATTGGTTAAACCAATGTTAGCCAATTGGCTAGCGATCAATTGTCTTTCTGGCACAGTTTCAAGATTATGTAAACAAACCAAATTGCTGGGTTTCAGAACAAACCACTCTATAAGCATGATGATAAGAGCAACAGCAGCATCTCGTTTGTACAACGATGACTTTGATGAATAGTTGGTATGTGAGACAACAATAAGGGCATACAAACGGATACGTGCAGCCGCGACGCTAGAGGGGTGGGGGTAGGGGGGTTGACACCCTCCAATACACAATTTTGTCGGCAAAAATTGACTGTTGTCGTCAAAACCATGTGATTGTCGGCAAATGTAGTCAAAGCTATGTGATTGTCGGCAAATAGCAAGAGTCATATAAAAGATTAATGTGTTACGAAATTGTGATTTTTTTGACCCCTACTCCCCCCACCCCACATACACACACTTTTTAGATTCTAAAAAAATTGGGTCTACAATTCACACAAAAATGCTGTACACCCCGAATCATATTGGTCTTGCGACGCCCCTGGATAAAAGATGGTCAAAAGAAGAACATAAGTAATGCTCTTTATGCCAACAATGTACCACATGAAGAAAATAAACCTTCCTAACCTTCCTAGTTAAAGATGGGGGCGTTCATACTACTCTGAACATCAAATTGGATAAATGAGTAAATTAGGCTAGCTAAAGTGTCAGCCATCAAAATGAGATGAAATAGCATATGAATTTTACATAAAATCATATCATGCATATCAAGAATATGTTATTTAGAGAATAAACGATGGGAATTTTTGTTTTTACTATCCTCTACCGTGTGATAGACGACAGGCAGGTCCAATATTTTGAGTAGTACTTTTAATAGCTGTAAACTATTTTTTTGAACAAAACTAAGTTACCGTCATAAAAACTCCCCTTATTATAAAATGAACGAAACTTGTTTTCAACTTCACGTAATCTGTTTCGCGTACTGCTAGCGCGTGCGAGTATTCCGCACTAGTCTACGCATACAGCGTGATACATACGCGCACCTCTACAAGCGTGTTACGCGTTATCAACACTCATGATGACGTGGGGTCGTCTACGGCCTGATAGACGGCACCCGAAATCATGCGATTGTCCAATCAGATTATGTGTCATTTAACTAGACCACTCCCACTGACTAAGAATTTCTTTTTAATTACCTTTCATAATAACAAAAAAAGTTATAATAGAAAAACGAATTTGTTTGCTTCAGATTTAAATTGAAAAACGAAAAAGAAAATAGATCAAGAAAATGAAAAAAAAAATTAAAATCTGTGCTATTTATCATCTCTGCAAAATGCTCTATATAATGGAAACAAGTGATTTTGTTGCATAAATGACCTAATTTAGGCCTCTTCTGTCCATTTATGCAAACTAGTTTAAACATTATTTTCTAATAATTATATATATATCGGAAATAATCGGGATATATTTGAATATTTGAGCCTCTTCAATTAATTAAGTTAATCAATTGAAGAGCTGCGAAATATAAAAAAAATGCAAAAATATTCGGTTTAATATTAGCAGTAACCCATACACCATACCATTTTGTATCCAAATCCGTCCATTTTAGATCTTTCTCATGAAGTAGATAATTAATATTATTGGATCATGTAGTGGCTTAGCTAGTGGTGTGCGGGGGGTGGTTGGAATAGTCCCGTACAAAATTTTCAGTAATGAAAATGGGGACGGCAAAGAGTAAAGTGTCATTAAAGTGACTAAAAATGGGTCGAAAACATGGGCAAATGAGGACGAAAACTTACTTTTCACCCTCACACTAAAAAGATCCCTGCTGAGATCATAACAGTAGTTTATTATAGCTATTAGTTCATGTAGTTTCAATTGTAATTATTTTGTAATTGAAAATTCCCTCAACGTAGCCACACCTAGAATAAATTAAAATCGTCGCTACAATTTGTATGCATTTTTAAATATTTCTTCTGATTAATAGAAGTAGGTTTACAATTTTTCTAATAATAGGAACGCAATACTTGCCTTTTCCTTGATTTAGACAGCACTTCAGCCTCGGTCACCGGCTGGGCAAAGCGTTTTTTGTAGATATTTTCAGCCTCTTGAGTTGCTGCGACGAGCCCTTTATTATCAGATACATCGGATAATTCAATGCCATACTAGTGGATCATTATGTGACGTTATGGACGTTATTTCAGAACATTATAAAGTTCTATGAGCAATATTCTTTAATACTTCTTAAAGTCTTCTTTCTTTCTACTTGATTCATTACATATTTTACTCTGCGTAATGAATAATTCGTTATCGGAATCCATGATAGAGTTCATATAAAATTATACGATATTGGATCTACAAGATTCGAAACCAGAAATGAACATACAGGGATTTGGATGTTAAAAATCAGCGGGTTAAATTCATATTGATTATACTTTTGACTCTTTTTTTCTTACAAAAACATTCTCATTGAAAAATGATTACCCGTTTCTGGACAGACGTTGCTTTATCGCAAACTGCGTAGTAGTGAGAATGAAATAAATTATATTGAGGGGCTGTGGGCGAGATATTTCGCCCAATAAGTACACATTCTATTATATTAACTATCAAGATTTCCATTTTGGTCGAGCCTTTTACACTCACAATCACCCAATAAACACCCTTCTAATTAGAATCTCTTACAATTCTAGAAATTGAATACCTGAGTGGAAGAAGGGCCCAACTCCATCAAAACTGTTTTTGAGATATTAAGAAAAAACTTCATATTTGGAAAAGTTTTGTAGACAGAACGTTTTCATCTTCAGGGGGGTCCTTTAATACCTGGACATACAATAGTACATACATTCAAAATTATATATGATATTTCAATGACAACGGTACAGGTCTTAATACGAGCTGGAGTTGGGCCTTTCTTCCACTAATATACTGCAAGTGCCAGTTCTGTGTTATAAATAGCTACAGAAATTAGGTAATCACTATTAATTGCACAAGTAGAACTCATGTAATATGTTAGCAAAAAAATCATTATTGTAGTGAAAATTAGATTTCATGGATGAACAAAATTCTTCTTTAACCCTATATTTGTGGAAGAAGGGCCCAACTCCATGTAGTTGGGCCTTTCTTCCATGAAAACCATGATGTACAGTGTACGTGTGGAAGACTATTTAGAGAGTGGATTTTGGCTCATCTTTCACACACAAGGAAGAACAGTCTGCTGGCAATAAAATGCTGGGTCTAACTCATTTTTGTAAAATATTGGAGTTGGGCCCTTCTTCCACTCAGGTATTCAATTTTAGCACGCAAGGTAATAAAAGTATTCAAAATGGCGTGGTGCCCGCAGTTCAATAACCTTAGATTAAACCAGGAAAAATGAGAAAGAACCAAGGGGGCTGTTAGCCAAGAAAATGACTAACATGAGCATATATGTGTAATTTGAGTTTTGCTACTTATTAAATTCAGCAGAGTTTTAGCTTTAAAATATTTTTTACCCCATTAAAATCGGATGTTGCATTGCCAAGTTTCGGCTATTTGAAGTGAACAAGGTGTCGAGAAATATGGTAAAATTCGTTCGTTTCCTATTCTTATCCATGCATTTGAATTTTAAGAAAGCAAACACGTAGAAGAATAATTATAATGTCGTATACTATAAATATACTAGATGCCCTAACATATGTCTCCCAGCAGCTATCAAACTCCATCAATGACAGAGAAGAAAGTAAAGTTGCCTGCACCCCGGCCTATTGGCAAAGCTATCTGCTCTGGGTTTCACTGGAAAGCTGCTGAAGTGGTTGAAGGACTACCTCACCAATCGTTCCCCGAGAGTCTCACTGAATGGGATTTCATCAACTGAAAAACCTATAAATGCTGGTATGGTGTCCCACAAGGCTCCATCCTTGGACCACTTCTGTTTATTATCTTCATCGATGACATCACTTCCGGACTTACAAATCCATCCATCTTATATGCTGATGATGTAACCCTGATGTCATCCATCAAGTCCAAGGACGATAGAATTGGCGCTGCAATATCACTTGACGTAGACCTCAAAGCAATAGAGATATGGGCAAACACATGGAATGTACTGTTTCGAGCTGCGAAGTGCAAGACCACCACTATTTCTAACCGCAGAGATGCTTCATATAGTCACCCTAGCCTCCACTTTTTCGGAACAACTCTGGAAGAGGCAGACAGTGTTGACCTTCTTGGTCTTACTGTTAACAAAGACCTATCATGGACCCCTGTAGTGGACAAGATGGCAAGAACAGCCAGCCAACGTCTTGGTCTCCTTCGTCGTGCGGCCCCCTACCTTGTCCCTTCTCAGAGAGCAACGATATATAAGACAATGATCCGATCCAAGATGGAATATGCCAGCTCTGCATGGATGGGTGCTCCACCCACTTCTCTGTCCAAACTTGATGCTATACAGAGAAGAGCGGTACGCATCATTGGCATCTCAGAAACAGACGGAAAGAACCATCAAATACAGCACATGAGACATAGAAGAACAGTAGGAGCCATCACTCTATTTCATCGGATGTTCTATGGCGAAGCTCCAGAACTCCTTCAACATCTGTTACCAGATCGCATGATTATTGATCCTCTTTTGCGGCGTTCTGTCAGATCCCACGACCAAGCTGTCAAAATCTCAAGATCCAACCTGGTCAGCCACCAGAGGTTATTCCTTCTATCCTCAGCTCACCTTTGGAATGCTCTACCTGGTCCAATTATCTCTAAACAGAATCGGCTGAGCTTTAAACGGGAGGTTAACAACTATCTTGGCGCCAACCCATCAGCGCAATCATACCGATAGCAGCTGTTAATGCCTTGCATAGTTTAGACATAAAAAAACACTATATTTCATAATTCCTCACCTGGCTATTATTAGTCATTTTTAAAATGCGTTTATTTCAAAATGGTAATTTTATCAGTAATTCAAGTTTTTTTCAGCCATTGTAAGTCCAAATGACTTGAAACTTGGCAGAAAGGTGTATTTTAAGTAGATCTAGAGAAGTACAGAGCTTTTTTTAAAACAAAACCCCTCTAAATTTGAATAATACGAATCTACAGATGAAGAGCTTATTTCCAAACCGTGTTAAGTCCACAAGATTCACAATCAATAATTACTAATTTTCTTTATGGCAATGAAAAAAAGTTAGATTTCTATAAAATTGCAGTGAAGTGAAGGTAACATATAGGACCATAACAAAATGTGAAGTTAAAATCTGGAGACTTTTGATTTGTTTTAATAAATTAATTTGTTTTAAAAATAGCATGGATTTAACACGTTTTGACTCAAAACGCAGTATCTGCAACACACCAACTTACCACATGTTTTCTCAAACTATTCTTAAAAGATAACAAATTTATTAAAAACATACAAAATGTGATTCTCTCTTCTATAAAACAGAATCTTGCCACAAGACACCTGCATCTCGAACCCCCTCCTCCCGCCCATTTTCACCAAAATTCGACGTTTAAAATAGTTCAAAATTCCAAACTTGAAAAAGTGATTGTGTTGCATTTCTCAGAATTGAATAAACATCATTTCAAATTTACAGATAATCCCGCAGATAATACAGTGTAAATTGGTAAAAACTGAATACAATCATTATCGTTTTGTAAAAAGAAGTTACAGCTTGTGTGATTAGCTATATCATGAGAGTGAGTACTAGTAAGATCAGGAGTAAATACTCAAATACAATATGCCATGTATGTCGTGGGCACTCGTGACGAGTCGGGTTTTATCATGAAAGAAGCGTGCAATAAGAAGCGTAAAGAACCGACGGATGCTTCGAAGTCCTTCCTTGATCCGACTTTTATACGCAAGACATAGTGACGGATGTGTGACGGATGTCCATAGATCAACACGAGAGACCAGATTAGCGTGCGCGATATTGGCGCAAGACATAGTGACGGATGTGTGACGGATGTTAGGGTGCAACGTTTTCACGTTTTTACATACTGACGTATAACTTTGTAATCATTTTACTGATTTAAAAGCGAATAATTCTTCATGTGATAGATGTTTCAAGATACTTTAGATACTAGTTTTTAAAAATACAGCAACTTTTGGAGGATTTTACTTGACAGTGTTCTGCTATGGTTGATCACAAATCGGCGTACTCTTTGATCGCGTCTAACTCAAAAACTTTTTTCTGGCGAAGTTTAACATCCGTCACTATGTAATACACCCGACGAAATGATGACCTGAAATATCCACTTATTTTATCCCATTATCACAAGTTCCCCCTCCCCCATGCTGCCACCCTAATCTTATATTGACAGTCGTAAGTTTTCAAGTCTTTAAGTCCTAAATTTTGAATACTTTAAATTCAAAACAATACCTTGAATTTAGTAGCACATTTTGATAATCATACAAAATAATAATATCAAAAACTAACTCTACCACCATCCATAGGCTTAGGAAAGGGGGCTTAGCGCCTCAAAAATTTAAGTGCGGGGGCTGGAATTCCCACCAATAATCCTAGGTGACGTTGAACAATTGTGATAAGATAGAGAGAAAATGGGTGTTTGTGACCTATATTTTGCACAATTTTCGACGCCGAGGTGGGGAAGTGGGGTTGGCCGAGGGGGGAAACCCCAAAGGTGGCCCAACGTAAATTTTTCAGTTTTCAGCCCCCCCCCCCCCATGTTGAAAATCTTCCTAAGCCAATGCGCATCCTCTAACATTAATTCTACCATCACATGCAACCTCTCCCTCTCCCCACCCTGTTCTTGTCTTTCTGGAGGTATTTCAGAAATCCCATACAAACTACTATATAATATAAAATGCAACAACAGCAACAACAATTTTTTATGCAGACCAAACAAGAACGAAGACGCAAAGCAAGGTAGTGTCACAGACAGGGGCGTAGCCAGCCCTCTTTGCCAGGGTGGGCAAGGCTCCAAAAATTTCCCCAAATAAATAAATAGAGCGAAGCGAGCATAGCTAGTGGAGCGACCACTGGTGTGTGGTCCAGGGGCCCGCCTTAGGGCCCCTGGTGGGGGGTCCAGGGGGCGAAGCCCCCGGAAGCTCATGGGTTTGGGGCATTTTTACACCATGAGGGGAAGCCTCATTGCATACATTTGTAACGTTTTTATGTGAAAAGTTTGCCATGTAAAAAATGTAAAGTTTTGATTTTAGAAATTTCTGAAAGGGCCTGCTTTAGGGCCCCTGGTGGGGGTTCGCCCCCGGAAGCTCATTAATTTTGGGCATTTTTATACCATGAGGAGAAGCATCCTTGCATACATTTGTAACGTTATTATGTGACAATTTTGCCATAATGTAAGGCTTTGATTCTAGAATTATCTGAAAGGAAACAAAAATGAATTTACAAAGTAAGAACAATACAATAAAACAAAAACAATACTGATATTCTTGAGTTGTTACATTCACTATTACATTCACTTAAATTATTTCCCCCTTCTCCCCTTCGTTCTCTTTCCTTCTTCTTTACATTCTTCAATTTCTTCCCCTTTCTCTCATTCCTTCCCCCTTCCATTAAATTACTTACCAATCACTTCCCCTTATGTTCCTTAAGTTTCCATTCTTTCTCTTTCCATCTTCTTCATATTCTTCAGTTTCTTCCCCTTTCTCTCATTCCTTCCCCCTTCCATTACACTCACTTAAATTATTTCCCCTCAAATCACTTTCCGTTCACTTCCTTAAATTCTCTGTTCTTTTTTTTTTTTTTTTTTCAATTTCTTCCCCTTTCATACCCTCCTTCCCCCTGTGCATGAATTGCTTCCCCACAAGAAACATGCAAGTTATTGTTTTTTCATCTTTTTCTCTCTTTCGTTCCCCTTTCCTCCCCCATAGACCCTTAGGCTTCTCTTATTTTTCATTTCCCTCTTTTTTATTTATTCAGGTTTCCTCTCTGTTGCTTTTCCTTCTTTCCCCGTTCCCTCTTCCTTTTCTCTTCTTTCCTTTCCCCTTCTTTCTTTTTTTTCCTTTCTTTTTCCCTTCTTTCCTTTCTTTTTCCCTTCTTTTCTCTTTTCTTCCCCCTTTCCTTTCTCTTTTTTCCCCTTCTCGCTCCAAAATTTCCCCCCAGATTTTTCCAGGGTGGGCGAGCCGCCCACCCCTAGCTACGCCACTGGTCACAGAGCATACCTTGAGAGGACACTTGGCTCATTTGCATGGCAGTCGGTCTCTCCATTGTATTTGTTCATTTGTGTATGGAGAGCAATGGCGACCCTTCATTGTATTTGTTCATTTGTGTATGGAGAGCCATTCTTGGAGCCCATGGGACTTAGGCTAGATCCTCAGGTAGAGTCAGACGCTGTATGTACTAGAAACGACTATTCTTAATTCCGCGTTTAGCCTAAATTTGTATTGCCCGGCGGCCCCTCGCAATGGAAAAACCCGAATTTGTTACATAAAAAGAAATGAAAATTTAAAAAAGCCGGGTTCCAAATGAGTACATATTAAATGGGTGTAGAAATAGTTCTCAAAATAATAATTAATTTAGACAAACATACGGGATATAATGAACCTTTGACATGACGCCATGATGACATGATTTTATTAGTCGTTTTATATATCACCTATACCGTGTGTCATAATACCAATATTTTGTAATTTTATATAAGAACTAATATTTTGCATCATAAATGCGCAGTCCATATGCACAAACGAATACTAATCTTCAAGATATTAAGCTTTAGAAGACTTCAAAATAACATGTCACTAAGCAGGTCATAGGTGCTGGCCTTGTCCTATTGTACTTGCTCATTTGTGTATTCGCTACTTGCACGGTTCCGCCATTATGCACTATGTGCGGGGAGAGCCTCGAACTGGCAGCATACATGAAAGGAAGAATTATGTAACCTTACACAGAACGTTATGACTAGTTCAATTCCCATTCATGTATGCTGCCAGTTCGAGGCTCTCCCCGCACATAGTGCATAATGGCGGAACCGTGCAAGTAGCGAATGGAGAGCTCACTGACCTGTATAGAGGTCAATGGGCCAGCTTCTTTGTGGGGCACAACTCCATCGGTTTGAGGGCGTAGTTCATTGAACTCAACGGGCTGTTATTTGAAGTGCTTTAATGTTATTGCAAAACGGATCGTGGCGAAAGCTAATAAATAATTCATACCAGGGTTTAATTGATCCAGGGATGCGGACATTTCATTATTCGCAAACCACCGGGATTCAATATAGGTTTGCGTTGTAAATGAACATGTGAATAAGAGTGTCATCCCCTGGTAGTGTTATCAATCATGCAGAACTTGTGAAATTAGCTATTGGAAGCCTTATGCCGTACCACTTGCCTACAAGCTGCCTCATTTCTCTTGCTCTGATTGGACTATTGGCCACGAGGTCAATGTTCGTGGACTTGCTACCAAACTGAGCTGGACTGAACACGTTTTGAAAAAAAATCTATACTTTGTGTGTCAATATTTCGGGACTTAACCCATTTGGGGAAAAACACACACATTTCTGGATAGCCCTATACTCACTACCCATTTTCATCAAAATCTCAATTTTGAAGGTGGGAGGACTTAACACGGTTTGGAAATAAGCTCTTCAGATATAGAAATTACAGGTGTGTCCAGTCTTGCGTTCTTGAGATACATTGTAAATGTAAAACAACAATGTACGAGTCAACAGATAAAGAAATTACAAACGTGGAACAATATAATGTTTGCTTTCTCAATTTATTATTGCTAGTAATTTACTACTTTAGTAATTTATTGTTAGTGTAAAGCACTGGTCTAAATCAGAGAATACACTCGCAACTGTTGATTCTTGACATTAATCCACGAGGCGATATATTCAAGAATCAACAGTTTCTTGTCCATTCTCCGTAACATAATTACATCGTCTAAGTAACAGTGTACAAAATACTTCTTGCATCGCTCACTGGAAAGTTGCGGGAGCATTATGACATTATGAACATTATTGGGTGATATATGCGGTTTTAGGCTTATATTGCTCCTCGAGGCCTATTTGACAGTAGGCAGAGACTAAGTCTTCTTCATAAATGGGAAGGCTACAATTCCGTAATTAAGAACATTCCTAAGAAGTTTGACTCCAAATCAACAACCTCTGGAAACACTATCTCGCCACTGGTCAGTGACCAATTGGCGACAGATTATCAGACGGCCAGAAGATGCACCTAGGATAAGTGCGATACTGTAGCCTCTCAAAAACGTGAACCCAGTTCATCAGTTTCATAATTACACAGCCGTGACGTTAGTTAGGGGTCATTTCCGGTATAAAACGAAATACATTTAAAATGCATCTTCTCCCACAAATTACGTAGGACAGTGATGCCACTTGCACACATGCATTGTTATTACTCAGTGACTATGGGGTGTACACAGATTTGGGGTCAAAGGTCATTAAGGGGTCACTTCCGGTATAAATCGAAATATCTTCAAAAAATTTTATTAGCTAAGAAAAACAGGAGAGTGATGGTATGTTCACACATGAATTGTGCTTACTCAATGTATATATGGTATTTTTTTATTTAGGGTCAAAGGTCATTAAGGGGTCATTTCCGGTATAAAACGAAATACCTTTAAAATGCATCTTCTCCCACAAATTACGTAGAAAAGTGATGCCACTTGCACACATGCATTGTTATTACTCAGTGTCTATGGGGTGTACACAGATTTGGGGTCAAAGGTCATTAAGGGGTCACTTCCGGTCTAAATGGTATGTTCACACATGAATTGTGTTTACCCAATGTATATATGGTATTTTTTATTTGGGGTCAAAGGTCATTAAGGGGTCACTTCCGGTCTGAGACAAAAAAACCTTCAAAATGCCCCTTCTGCCAAAAAAACATGGCAAAGTGATGCCACGTGCACACATGCATTAACATTAGCCAATGTCTATGGGGTTTTCATATATTTTGGGGTCAAAGGTCATTAAGGGGTCACAACACGGCTGTGTTCGTGGACTTAGACTACAGCTAAGTCTAGTTCTTTCTTCTTTCTTCTGTCGACCATTACATTTGCTCTAGCACTCACATGCTTACATCGATTTTGACCTAACTTGGTCACAATGATCATTGACCGTGCCCCTACATGTCACATGAAACTCGTGGGGTCAAAGGCCACGCAGGGGTCACAGGGGTCAAAAATGTGATTTCAACTCAAAATGCATCTCCTCCTACAAATTACATAGGACAGTGACGCCACTTGCACACATGCATTGTAATTACCCAGTGTCTATAAGGTGTACACAGATTTGGGGTCAAAGGTCATTAAGGGGTCACTTCCGGCATAAAACGGAATACCTTCAATTTTTTTTATTAGCTAAGGAAAACATAGGACAGTAACGGTATGTTCACATCGAAATATCTTCAAATTTTTTTTTATTAGCTAAGAAAAACATAGGAGAGTGATGGTATGTTAACACATGAATTGTGTTTACCCAATGTATATATGGTATTTTTTATTTGGGTCAAAGGTCATTAAGGGGTCATTTCCGGTATAAAACGAAATACCTTTAAAATGCATCTTCTCCCACAAATTACGTAGGACAGTGATGCCACTTACACACATGCATTGTTATTACCCAGTGTCTATGGGGTGTACACAGATTTGGGGTCAAAGGTCATTAAGGTGTCACTTCCGGTATACTACGAAATAACTTCAAAAAACTTTATCAGCCAAGAAAAATATAGCACAGAGACGGTACATTCACTCATGAATTGATGTGACTCAGTGTATACGTGGTATTTTTATTTGGGGTAAATGGTCATTAAGGAGTCACTTCCGGTCTGAGACAAAAACCTTCAAAATGCCCCTTCTGCCACAAATAACATGGCAAAGTGATGCCACGTGCACACATACGTTGACATTAGCCAATGTCTATGGGATTTTCATATATTTTGGGGACAACGGTCATTAAGGGGTCCAACACGGCTGTGTTCGTGGTCTTAGACCACAGCTAAGTCTAGTTCCAATTTAATATCAGAGGCTAAGTGCAAAGCTGTGAAGTATTTTGTTTCTTTAGACCCCAACTGTCTGGAGCGTCATTACACCACATTTCGCCATACTGCATTTTAGAAACGCTTGCTGTTAGAATAAGAAAAATTTTAATGCTAATTTATTGCACATTCTAGGGAAGCATGGTTACCTTTTTAAAATAACCGAGTGAGAGGGTTTTCAAGAAAATATTTTTCCTGTCAAAACTGAAGCATCCTCTGTATAAAAGAAAATATGAATATTAACTGCACATCATATATAACGATTCGTGGTACCCAATTGTGGCAGAGAATTTTATTTCAATTTTATATACGCCAAAATATTTTTTTAATTGAGCAAGAATAAAGATAGAAAAAACGTTGACAATTCTATGTGAATATTACATTAGACCCCACCAAAGATTACTGTTTCGTTTTTATGGTAATCTAATCTTTTATTTCCTGAAAAAACATTTGGGGTCTAATGTCGATTATTTACATACTTGATCAAAACATCGAACGTGTATACAAGAAAAATGGTAGGTTCCTAAGTATTTTACTGACCATGGAAATGTACTGAGACACGAGCACGTGTCAAAATCGATATAATGTACTGTCCATATAGACGCCCATTTATCATGTTTATTGTGGATTTTTTTATATATAGAACATGCAGTTAACAACAATTGAGCGCTATTAATACACATTAATGTTTTTAGGCAAATACAATTCCAAAATATGGTATGTTTTCTGCCTTTGCTTGTCACGTGGTAGGCCTATGTTGAAGTCGCGATTATATCTTCAAATAGGTTTCAAATGAATATCAACAAGACAAGTGGCCGAGTGGTCTAAGGCGCTGGGTTCATAGTGTGTCCAAAGCGGTGCGCCGTGAGTTCGAACCCCGACTCCGCCAAATTTAATTTTACTTTTGTTTTAAATATCATATTGGGGAAATGTGACTGGGAGAATTTATATATGGCGTGGAGTGGTGTGGAGCGTCATATATGAGGGCCAGTTATGACGTGATTCTAAACTGTTTAATTTCCTAAAATCGATACAGAAACAGCAAGTATTTGTCCCTGGTTTAGGTATCATACAAACGGGAGAACTACAAGGGCTTGTTGATTCTCGAATAATTCCCTGATCTAACATTACATCAACTTGCCACTTCTTGTATATGAGGTGCATGTCTAGAAGGCCCCGAACGAACTGGGGGAGGGACTATTGGTATGAATTTCATGTTTGATTCCAGAATAATTGCCAACATAATCTGATATCAACCCTGTAATTTCAGACATTGAATTTTTTGACAAAAGGGGGCACCCTCTAAGATAGCTCTTGATATTTGAGAAAATATCTAAAAACTTGGACTTTTTATGTTGAAGTCTATGGCTAACACGCAGAGCGTTCATTTTATTTGACAGCGTGTTCCAAACCAGGAGGGGTCCCTGATATTTCCATTGATGCAAATTTAGTTTTGGTTTCCATTTTGTTAAAGTCATTAATACTCGCCTGGTTTTTACATGAACACTAATTCTAGGAAATTATGGAACTCTGGTACTTATTTGAATTCCATAGAGCTAGCCTGCATCTATATTATATCTATAGCTATATGTAACAATCTATACAATTTTTTAAATAAAATTCTCCCGTTACGCGACGAAAAAAAGCCGTCCTGCGGGCTCGTCCGACCTAGATTTTTAATTTTGAGAATTTTTCTTAGCTGTACGTCGTACAACCGTATTTGACAGAAATTAAGTTTTTTAAAAAATCAGACAATTTTCAAAATATTTTTATACTAATAATTTTCATATTTTTCAGACTTTCAGTGATTTTGTTGGATCACTTCCAGAAAAATAGAAAGAAAATTAAATCCTGACAGATCGATTCAATCGGCCAACCGCCCGTAGAATATGTTTTTTCTTCCCTTATACATTTAATTCCAACTTTCAATTAGGCTAAATAGGAAAAATGTTATGTCTCAAAGCCGCCGCGCGCTTTCGTTTTTCTTTGCGCGTCTATGTCAGCTGAAACGGCAAATTCGTTTTTTATTTTTTTTCCGTAAAATGGTAGATTCTGAGACAAATTTGGAAGAAAAGTTACTCGATTCGATACTCGCATTGTTTAAGTATAAAACAATTGATATTTGTACTTCAGTTGTGTAAATCAACCACAATTTTATGATGTGTACTTTTGAACACTCGAAAATGAAATCTTAATTCAAAATTAAGTTTAAAAAAATCTAAAATAAATAAATAGAATAAATAAATGAAAATCTTAAAAAGAAACCGCATTCCGCATTCGTTTTTGAAACTGCCATGGGCTTTGAGACATAACAATTTTTTAAATGTTGGCAGACAAAATAACCGTCTTGGTTGTGACGTTTATACATAAGTAGTCAATCTGCACGTCGTGTTGTTTGAATACCATTTCACCGGCTTCTTATATATTCCGGACATAATTATATTGTATATCTATGGTGAACCACCTATGAAAAAAACAACCATAATATAATTAATTAAATAATTAATTAGTTAATTAACTAGTTGGTTTATTATGTGTTTCGCCATAGAAGTGATATAATAATCTGATTAACTACCATAGCAAAAATGAAATGAAATGAAATAGCAACAGAGCAAAACAATTTTTGAATATATCGCTCTTCACTAGTATGTTCACGCGGTACCTTTGCATTGGACCATATCATGCTGATCACCTGTAAAATTTGTATCTTTGAAAAGAGCAGAGACATACACAGGTGATGAGTGCAACCTGCTTGTAGTGCAGCGCGATATATTCAAAAAAAAATTACCCTATTGCTATGGTAGTTAATCCGATTATTATATCACCTCTACGGCAAATACAGTCATGTTAATGTAAAAGAGTAAACAAACCTATTGATCGATTATTTCATCAAAATCGGAAGATGTTTTGACCCTTGGAAAAGTCAAATGTTGACCTGCATCCATTTTTTATAACGCCTTTACCACCTCTTGCCCATAACTTCAGAACAATCAATCTTTAATAGAAAAACCATTATCTTCTGATTCCTTATGAGCAGAGTAAAATTAAGCAAAATTTGAACAATTTCGACTTCGATCCTTGGATTGTACACATGACTTTCATTAGGTTACGTTACAAATGACCCGCAAGAATTGTGCCATTTTGTCAAAGCAATGTTGCTACTGTACTATACGGTTAGAGGGGGAATATGACAAACTATTTTCCCGAGGTACTGACCACGGGCCTATCACCTCGAACCCGAAAGGCCGCCGCTAGAAGGGGGGATATGGGGTAAATTATAAATTTTGTCGGCAATTATTGACTGTTATCAGCAAAACCATTGTATTGTCGGCAACTTACAAAAGCCATATAAAAATGAAATATGTTATACCAACTCGTGCTGTTATACCGTATTGCAATACGGCTATTGCTAATGTAATAGCTGTTAATAAGGAAATAAAATGTTGAGGAAAGTTTGGCACTAACCCTACCCTTTCCCTCGTAACGTTTAGAATTTGGAGCGCCATCCTGGTTAAAAAAGTTGGGTCTTTAATTCACAATTTTATTACGGAAATATACGGCAAAATATGCAGTTCACCGCATTCCCCAATCAGATTGGTCCAGGGACGGCCATGGATAATGTCCTTGTAATAATATATTTTCCATGTGTCATGTTTATTTATACTACCATGTGCAATACTTGTGTATTTATAAATGTTTTAAATTTGTGTGTTATTCTAAGTATTTAATTATAATTATTTGTAATATTTCCCTGTAATTTGGCCCATGGCCACGATTGTGAAATAAAATATATGAAATGAAATGAAATGAAATAATGTTATCGCACGGTGAAAAAGGTCATGATTTGTGATTGACCAATTAAGTGGCATGATTTACTCATGAATATATGAGGTGTAATAATATATTTTATTTATCTTACTACTTACATTGATTTTCATCTGTCCAATCGCCACAGTTATTGATGCCATCACAGACATAGCGTTCTGGAATACATCGACCGTTGTGGCAGTAGTACTCACACTCGCCTATTATTAAATGAAATTAAATGTAATTATTATGAATCTTCTGTCATTGTTTTGATTTCTCTCCGCGCGGGTGTCGACTGCGACGGCAAGTTTCAATTTGTTTGAAATTGTAAATATTTGAAATCAGCATAAAAAATGCTTTGATATAAGTACAAACACTGAGCCTAGTATTGATTGGTTCAGTGGTTCATGATATATTTTGGGAAATATTTCAAAACTTTTTATGTTGAAGCCTATGGCTAGCACGCAGAACATTAGTCACTTATGAAAACAATGAGAACACTTAAGTAATTCAATTATATCTTAACTAGGCCTATATAGTTTTCTGATGATCTCAGTGAATTTATGCTTGGTTTGATTTTGAATTTGCTTTCAAACTAAAGACACAAATTTATTGACACAGAGCCTATAAAAAGGTAATTGGAATATGAAAGGATTTCACACAATTTACAGAAATGTATTTCCCGATGTACTTTTAAAAATTAAATAAATTCTTACAGTTCAATTCATCGCTGCCATCGCCGCAGTGGTTTCGTCCATCACAGACCTTACTCGCCTTGATACACCGTCCATTGTTGCAGGTAAAATATCGTGATGGACAAAGACGTGACCCTGGAATTCGATTTAAAAAATAGAGTACATTGTATCTGATCCTGTATGTTTCAGTCCTCATTCATTTGACGGTAGTACCAAGCTACCTTAACCATAACCGCCCTAGATGCTACAAAAATGTACACAGCACAGGCTGCACAGCACAATTAAATTACAGCACGAAGCCGGGCACGAAGCTACCATAGATGTAGACTTCTCCGTAGTCCACTTGTCCATTGTGCATACTCTTGCTATTACATTTTGTATTAATTCCCAATTAGTTGCGATCAAGTAACTGATAGATTCCAAAATCAAAGTTGTTCAGTATTGAACATGTTGAAGTGAGCTAGTATAAATATGCCAAGATATGTTGCATTCAATAACATAGGCATAGGTGCACTAAACTTGTACTGTCACTAATTATATAAACTTTTTTTGTGACCATTTACTATTGAATACTATTGAATGCTTTAATTCAAATAAACATCAGTATAATTTTGATTTCAAACCGAATGCGTTCAAAACATATTTTGTTATCAAAAATCAAATATCGACTATTGCATACTCTACTCTAGATCAGTGTTAGAACTGCAAACCCTAACATCCCACGTTATTCAATTGCGCAATAATCCGCACACGTAGTATACTAGTACATTCGAAAACGAGTCATCCATGCCTTGCTATCACACAGTTGTTACACTTGCTATCATACAGTGGTTCCAAACGTGCCAAACCGGAGTTAAAACGAATAGAAAATTCATGTTTTCTTCTTCTTTCCCTCTCCGTTAGTCTCAAAAGCAGAACAGGCTTTATAGGGTTACGTGTGAGGCTTAAAACCAGTTTGGGAGTTAAGGGGTTAGGATATAGGCCTAAGTTAGGATTAATGCTCAATTAAAGACAAAACAAAACATCAAAAACATTGATTTACCCAATTTCAATGTATGTCGTATAGTCCTATGGGGGAGAGAAAAATGTGAATTTTAGATGGACTGATGTTATAATATTTCGAAATAGTTTCATACCAAGCATGCCAAGCAAAATAATGTGTCAATAAACAAAGCAAATGAACCAACAGGATCGGAATAGAATAGACATTGTATCACCCACTGCAACATTTCAAGGCATATGCGCTATTCCATCATATTCAATAAGGCAGATTGATATATTCAGGGAAAACCCCAATTTTAAAAGCAGAATGAGACCTGGGGCAAACCTGCGAGGAGCATCGACTTCGGTGGTGCAAATCAAAGCCAGAATCGCTAAGCTATCTAGCTTCTCATGGTCGGTATACCCCTCCCCCACTTATGCTTTGCCATTGTCAGTATCAACACTCACCTGATTTGATATTACACGTCTTCCCAGTGAAACCACGTCTACACTTGCATGTAAATCCATTGATCTTGTCGAAACACTCCCCGCCGTTAAGACATGGCTGGCTGGCACATTCATCAGCATCTATATGAAGTAGCAGAAAAGATTTACGATTACATGTAAATTAAAAAGATCGACGATGGGTTTCACCGCCGACCCCAAATTGTCAAACGATCACGATTTGTTGGTGCTCTTTTCATTGATTGATTGAACTCTATTTAATTCTTTTTGACCGTACAAATAGCTACAGATGATAATTCAGTATCCATGGCATCTGCAAGCCGGTTTTCTTCAACGACAGATCACAACTAAAACCACGAACATTATGAACACAACAGCTCACAACGAATAAGAAGCTCAACAACTTAGCTGCTAAAGTGTCAAAGTGCTTTTGCATCTAAGTCTACTCAGTGGCCCAAGCTGAGGAATCAGGTTATTAGAGCAATTGACAAGGCCCAGGTGTCATACTATGCTGAGAAGGTCCGTAAACCTCAGACTGAGGACCCTCGTTAATGGTATCAATCGGTTAAGGTCATGCTTAATAAAAACAATAGTGAACTCAATATGCATATGAAAGACATTGATGAGAGTGATCACAAAGCCATGGCCAATGCAATCAACACAAAATTTGTTGGTGTTTCTAGTCATGTCCAACCGCTTGACACATCTGCTCTCCCCGCTTTCCTCCCTGTTAAAGACTGCGTGCCCATCATGAATCCCTGGGAGGTCTATCATAAGTTGCAGAAAGTTAAGGCGTTCAAATCTTGTGGCCCTGACGTCATCCCACCTAAGATCATAAGGGAGTTTGCGTATGAGTTGAGCGGTCCCATGACTGAAATACTTAACTCTTCTTTTGCTGAAGGCATATTGTCCCCCATCAGTGGAGATCTGCAATTGTTATCCCGGTTCCAAAACAATACCTAGTATTGACAAACTTAAGCTCATATCATTAACTGATATATTTGCTAAAATTGCCGAGGGTTCATCTCAAAATGGATTCTTGAGGATATTGCTGACAATATTGACATTAAGCAGTTTGGTAACATCAGTGGCATCTCTACATCTCATTATTTGATTAATCTTATTCATACTATGTTCCTTGGTTCTGATTCATCTCAAAATATAGGCACTGTGGTCCTTACTGACTTCTCCAAGGCCTTTGACCTTGTTAATCATAATATTGCGATTGACAAGTTATTGGCCTTGGGTGTCAGGGGGGATATAGTGCCTTTGGTCATCAATTTGCTCAGTGACCGTCGTCAATGTGTCAGATGTAATAAAACATTGTCCGATTATGCTCAGTTGCATGCAGGTGTTCCTCATGGTACTAAAATTGGTCCTATCACCTTCCAGGCGGTCATCAATGATGCGGCTCAGGGCTGCTGCTCTCATTACTGGAAATATGTTGATGATCTTACCTTTGCGGAGAACCGCAACTGTAATGAGAGTGGTCCTTGAGAAATCAACTTAAATTAAATCCTGATAAATGCCAAGCTATTAACATCTGTTACATGAGAAATCCACCTCCACGTACTGGCCTTAAAATTGGTAACACTTCTCTGAAGTATGTTCATCATGCCAAAGTTCTTGGTATTTACATCCAGCCGGATCTCAAATGGGATACTCAAGTTAATCATATATGCCAAAATGCCAACAAAAGATTGTTTATTCTTTATAGTAAGTTAAAACGTTTTGGTTTCAACACCACTGAATTGATCACCATCATATTCTTGTTATGTTCGCCCTCTCCTGGAATATGCCGATGAGATCTGGCATTCCTCTCTTACTGCTAAACAAGCCTTGATGATTGAACGTATCCAGAAGAGGGCCTGCAAGATTATATTAGGTTATAACAAGTTCATTTCCTACAAACATGCTCTCAGTACTTGCAACTTGGACCCCCCTTCCACTAGGAGGGAAAGTCATTGCCTTACATTTGCCCAATCGCTTCCATCATGTGAACGCATGCACTAGCGGGCTTCTCCCTCGTAGAAGGAAGGAGGTCCATGGTCGGAGTCTCAGGAATGATGATGAGTTTTCCAGGCTGACAATGCGCACTGAAAGATTCGCCCGGTGCCCTACTATATCCATCTTCTCAATAAGTAGGTTGTCTCGCCTCTGGCTTCCATCTTATCTTCTGTCTCCCCAGACTCCATCCAAAGTTGTTTTGGTTGCTTACATTTTGATATGTCTCTTCTTGGTCTGTTTTTGTATAATCTTGTATTTATGTATATTTATATTTATATTTATTTTGTACTTTTGTAATACGGTACTCAATTCAGCCTTTGGCTGGGATGTATCTGTTTAATAAAACCTAAACCTAAACCTAAATGGGTTCCGGAGGGTAAACTAATTATCCATAAAACACTTACAAAGCTGTACTAACATAATGTACCATTATTTACGGCTTCGTGTTTTAAGATACTGACTCCAAAATGAAGTTCTCTTCCATATTTTTGAGGTACTCATGTAATAAAAAAAGGTTTAATCTTTGTCGGGAAAAGAAAACGATTTAACAAATCAGATACTACTGCAACTGGAAATGAGGTAAATTACAGCCTATCCCCGTCTACAAGCATATTTTTGGAAGACAAAAGTGAAATTGGAAATGGGGTAAATATTGTAAGTTCAGTGGCCAATTTAAGTTGTCAGTAAGCCAGCACTTGCTATCGTGTCCTACGGCCCCTCTTGCTTCAACCAAAAAAACAACAACAAAAAGAACAAAACACAAACGAAAAAAACAACCACGATATTAACCGTGCTGTTTAGTTGTATTATAATTATATCACTAGAGTTGGATATGATTGGATTTTAAAAACTCTTTAATAAAAATATTATATACATGTATATATATGCACACAAAAAAAAGCAATAGCATTATGCTGCCTATAAATGCTGGATATAATTTCACGAGGATATAAGATGTGTGGTTAATAATCAGATGCAAGCAAACCATGAATTTATTTCAGTCATTTACATTCGCCCAGATTGTTGTAGAATTTGCGTGCCACGCTACTTTTCAAGTATTAACATGCTCGGTCAGCTGATTTACGTCATCATACTGTACTTAGGGCCGTGCAGTTCTTGAAAAGTATGGCTAAGAATATCGCACACATGACGAGCTTTAACTTGACATTGTTTCATGCTTCTTTCTCTCCGACATTTCGACGCTAACATAGAATTTTACAACAATTATTTACCATATTTGCATGATCTGCATGATTGCAGATATAATGTAACAAAATCTTTATTTAAAAATATATTAGATGCAAATTATAGGGTAAAGGAAACATGTATATGGTTGAAATAAGTGAGACCATATTTATATATATATTAACGAAAAAAGTATCATCAAATCGAATCACAAATTGATATAAGCATACGGAAGGCTTCTAACACCAACGACCATGTAAGCTTATCCAGTTTACTTATCATGCTGTACTAAAGTTAATTCTAAGCTGATATTAAATTTTAGGTCTTTAATTATTTTGATGTAATTCATTAAAAGTAACATGACCTGCATAAAAATATGCAAGCCTTCGCGTAATTATGTCATATGTCATCTTTTAATATTAGATCGCTTTCATGTTTGAAGTTTCGCACTTTTTACGTTTATGTTTGATCAAAAAATGCAAACACTGACGGATGTACCTGTTGAAAGAATAAATAGACATACCCTGAATAAAATTGGCGAGTTTCACCCCATTCTTTAGAAAAGGCCGGAGTAATACCGTTACGTCGATCACCTTTTGCAAGCCTGCGTCTCTGGAAGGGCCCCAGACAACTTTTCTGACCGAGCCTTTTCCCTTAAATCCGCCTTTGATTGTAAGGAGAGATCTAAAGTCCCTTTAACTTGTTTAACAGATGTAAGCGAAATCCTATATCGACTGATCAGTGCCAGAAGTGGGTATTTGTAGTATCTGCCATGTGTTGATGAGTACAAAATATTGTGTGTAAATAGCCGAATGTTCACAGGGCAGCTATTGCACTTACTCACTTATGGCACTGAGCATTCGATATAGTAGACCATTAATAATCAATATGAGAACCATATGGGCACTCGACTTGGGACTTACCAGGTTCTACATAGTCCGACAAGTTCAGACTGAATCTCCCGACACCTTGTATATGGAACATGATCTCTAGGTTGCTGTCTTCCGAAATATACTCTTGGCCATCACTATAGACATTGTTGTCGTAGAGAAGCGTCTCAAAGGGGAACAAAAGTGCAACTTCAAGGAACTGGACACGAACTTTGTGATCACCTGGAACCGTCACACTGTATTTACAACTATACGGGTTATTGTACGTGTTTGGAATGAAATAGTGGAATGAAGTCAGACTGTAGGAAGAACCTTCTACCAGATCGATGTCTTGTGGCCCACAAAAGTCATCTGAAAACAAAGGAACAAACGTACATTTGAGGCAGATAAAACAATGGTACAATATACGAATTACTTGCGTATTCCTCCAATCTTGGTGCATGTAGTTGTCAAAATTGCCCGTAACACGTAAGAACAAAGTGCGTGTTACCAGAGGATTGGTAATTTGCGTGCCTAAATAAGATAGAAAGATCCTATTGAAACTTTTTAAATTTTAATTTGTGTTTGTCCGTAAAATTAAAGTACATGGTAAATTATGCTCATTCTGGTACTTTTCGCATAAATTATGCAAATGAGGGATCCAATATGGCCGCCAATGGTGGCCATTTTGGAAATTTTTGATGCGTTCTCCTGACCAAAGTGTACCATCTATCAACACGAAACTTGGTATTGGGAATGTTCAGACAATTCTGCATGCACTGATGTTTTTTGCTTTTTTGTCAATTTGTGGAAAAAATTTAATTTATATGCAAAAATATGCAAATTTCACGAAATTTGCGGCTCATTAGTATGCCTAATGTTAATTTACAGAAATAAGAGCACACTATCAACAACAACAAAATCGTCAGTGCATGCAGGAATATACTAATGAACAACTGTGGCAAGTAGCTTTTTAATTAGATGAACAGAACTGGATATATTGTGCATCAAAAATTACACTTTTTTCCAATATAGAAATGGCAAAAAACTAAAGTTCTCAGGTTTTTGCCGAGTCCCTTACCACATTTATAATTTCAACTTTTGAACGGAATATCGTATTTGAATGGGGTAAAAAGCAAAGGAAAGCTAAAAAATATCACAAATTGTCAAAAATGGCATTTCATTGGGGGTCTTTTCCCTAAATATCAAGAGCTATCTCAGGAACCACCGAACCACTGAAAGACTGAATGCAGAATTGACAGAAACAACAGAAATTGCAGAAAATGCAGAAATGAAGATACTGAGTATTAATTTTGGGAGTTCTAAAAGTTATCGAGTCATGTTGTGCACAAGTTAATTTTAACTTAAATTTCTCAACGTTTTACAAATTCTGTCTTTTCTCATTTCTGTTGTTTCTGTCGTTCTGTCATTTATGCATTCTTTCTTTTACACCGTCTATATCTGGTATGTCTGGAATGTAGTGCACTCTGGCAGGACAGAATCTTTATCAAAATGACTTGCCATAATGTACTCAGTAGGTCGATGCTTATTACACATTTCAAAGATTTGCAAGGCCTTGACGGCGATGCACTGTTTCAAAAATACTGCGACATGGATATAATTGTTTTCTAGAACAATAATGAAACAAACGCGAACATCAAAATGTGTGTAAGCTTACCTGGTGTTATACACTTTCGTACATCAAGTCGTTCGTCAACACATTCGCAAATGTAGCCATCTTCTAGGTCAGTACAGTTGCCATCGTTTTCACATGGCGCCCAATCACACTCATTCAAATCTGATACACAGAGAAAAATCACCAATATGATGTTTGCCTAGTATTATTAATGTGGCTTACCTAACTTGATATAACAACGTCTTCAGTTGACAACAGACGTGTCATCCGCAGCATCATAGATACAGGGCTATCAAACTTTTGTAATTGCTTGGCGTGAGACAGAGCCGTGCCGGGATTTGTCGACTACAATATTCATTTTGACCCATAATTATTTGAGCCATATGGTGTTCGAGAATCTGAAAAGCGGTGTGTGTGTGTGTGTGTGTGTGGGGGGGGGGGGGGAGATATGGCAATCTGTTCTTTATTTGAATTATTAGTACAAGATGAACGATTCTCGCGATTTAAAATACAATGCGTCATCCGTCACCAACGGTTGCTCTAGTTAGTTCAATTTTCGACCTCCAGGGTAGACATCGCCTTCCTAGCCACCATTAGATTTTCACACAAGTGTGATAATAATAATGCTGAAAATAGCTCTGCGAAGGATTCCGTGTGATCAATAGATAAAAAATGGATCTACTACAATGATCGTAAACTGCATTTTAGCGTGCATTCTCATGTAACATAATTTATTGACATTTAAATACACAATGACATGTTCCTGAGTTGTTCGTATTACGCGGGCTTAGGATGTCGACATTTTCCCATGATGCACTGCATATTTTGGCCTCTCCCCAGCAACCGCTGGAGGCGCATTATAATGGATCAACCGAATTTGAGACCATTTGAGCGAACATCTGAGTACTTTTCTAATATCTTTAAATTCATTAGAAACAAACTTTTACGCCTAGAGAGTTAAACAATTGGAATGACATTGTGGCCGGGCGAAATTTCTACCGATACTGACCTGTGACATCAATGGCGCTAAGCTGAAGCGAGAACCCAGGTTGCGGAAGAACTTCATTAGATACAAAACGAATCATCAAGGTGGACCCCGGTGTTGTGTAGTTGTCTACAATACTTTGACCCGTAAATGTGAGGTTGTCAATGTACAGAGCATCAAAAAAGTCCAATTGGAAGAAGTTGGGTTCCACCAGGATTTTATAGCCATCTGGAACGGTTACAATGTATTCACATTCGATTGCATTCGGATATAATTCTGGATATAATGGGGACTGGAAATCCATCGTTTCGCCTGGTCTAATGCTGTACCTTGTTTGACCACAGGTGGCTGGGATATAAGAAGAATACATAACATTATTGTAAGATATTGAAAGGTTTTCCTGACATTACCTCTCAAATACGGTATGTGACTCGTATAGGCCTACAGGACCCTTGCAAGAATAATAATTCGTCGGTAGCAACACATAGTGGCGTAGAGTAATTTTCCGTTTCACATAGTGGTGTATAGGTTAAGAGCTAGCTATTATACTATAATTTTTATTCCTTAAAGATACAATTTAATAGTTTGAACCTTAAACTTCAATTACAAAATGGAATCAGGGCCACTACAGAAAGATAAACATTGGAGGAATACCCGACTTGTGAATGTACTGGGGTCTCAAACAGAATGTGCCAAATTGGCCATTATTCTGTGCAGCAAGCTGCAATCCCATATCTTAACAATCTGGGACCTAATGCAATCTTCCAAGACGACAACGCTCGCCCCTACAGTGCCAGGGTAGTCAACGGCTACCTGCAGGATATGGGAGTAGAGAGAATGGAATGGCTTGCCATCAGCCCAGACCTCAGCCCGATCGAACACTTGTTGGACCAGCCTAGTCGTGATGAGCGTGCCAGAGTAGCTAATGCAACGACATTGAATCCTGGTTGAAGAATGAAATGCCATCTCACAGCAACGTGTGACCATGCAGGCTTGTAAGCAGCATAAGAAGGAGGTGTTTGGCAGTTGTGGCTGCGTATGGTCTTTCCACCCTCTATTGAGGCTACATTAGTGTTGTTTGAGCACATAACATAGGCTTAGGAACCGGGGGTCTGGGACTCAGCCCACTCAATAATTTTGGTGCTTGTTCTTTAAATGCCTCGGCACCCCCCCTTAATAATCCTAGATGAAGTTAAAAAATTGTGATAAACTAGAGGGAAATGGGTGTTTGTGACGTATATTTTGCAACATTTTCTGACTCAAAGGGCGAAACCCCCTCGGGCACCCCCAGTGTGGCCCACCAATTATTTTATCAATATTTAGCCCCCCTTGTGGAAAATCTTCCTAAGCCAATGCATAATAATGGTCAATTTGGCATATTCTGTTTGAGATCCAACTACATTCACAAGACGTGTACTTAGCCGTAAAAATGTGATTGTTTTCAATGTGGTGTCATTGTAAAGGGGAATAAAGTAGTTATCCATTGATATGCAGCACGATATGAACATGTCACAAATAATCTGAGAAATAGATGCTTGAAGAAACTAACTTTTGTTGAGGAGTTTATTTGTGGCAAGGAATATGTATTGAGACTTGAAAAATTAGAATTTAATTATAATCGTAATACTATTTATGGCAAAGAATATTTTTGGCTAGGTTTAATGAGTAATCTGTGATATGTCGATTTAGGACCATCACTCGGGACAACCAACCCAGCAAACACAAAACGTTTTCAACATTATTCGCAAAAGGTTAGAAAAGGTTGCCAGAAAACACAACATTTGTTGATAACCTAATGCAAATATTCTAACATAATATTATTTAAGTATTAACAAAATATTTGTCGAAAAAGGTTTGCAAAAAATATTTTACAATAACATTTTGAAAACATTTAGTGTGTTTTCATACAAAACGTTTTAAAACGTTTCCATGACCTTTATATAACCCGACACTTTGATTTTATTAAAACGTTTTTATCTAACCAAAATATAACATAATTAAAGAAATGGAGCTCAGACAAACTGGCATTATAATAAAATAAAGGAGAGAAAAAATCAGAACCGTTCAGTTCGAACCAGCGTGCACTGACGATTACATGTAATCGTCAGTGCACGCTGGTTCGAACTGAACGGTTCTGATTTTTCTCCTTTATTATAATGCCAGTTTGTCTGAGCTCCATTTCTTTAATTATTATATATTTCTCAGGCATGTATCCTCTGGATCCTCGCATTTAATATTTAATGTCTCATATTGACTGATGTCCTGCCAGGACACAGCAGATAGGCCGCCCTCTCTAATTACAAAATATAACATGTTTGAAACGTTTTAAAAACATTTTTGTGTTTGCTGGGAATACAGGGCTATCGTGAGGGTAAAAACAAACGGTAGTCCAGTTCGAGATGGGCGCGTACCTTGTTCACAGTTTCGTTCTGTCCATTCCTCCGTACATCTGCAGATATATTCTCTTTGTAGATTCTCCCGACATGTTCCTCCGTTTAGACATATACCATCATTACACACTAGTCCTGTATTAGTGTTTAGATAACAAACAATTGTAATACAAAGTGTTGTAAATAAATACATGTACAAACAAGTAAACAAACATGATGTTGACATCTGTCTTAATTCTTCTGCCGCCGTCATTACTGACGATTGGCTACCATATCTGACTGCATCTCCAAGCTGTTCTGTTCTGAGCTAGACGCTTGTCTAGGTTCATTCCTGTTATTCTTTGATGTCATCAAACCATTGTTTCTTCTGTCGTCTTCCTCTCTTTCTCTGTAGTGTTAATGCACTGCCACTTCCTCTGAGGATGTGACCAAGCAGCTGTTTCTTCACACCAAGTTCCCCAAGGATTCTAGTTCCAACTGATGTTAGCATTCTTCTCCAGAACCACATTTCAGCAGCAAGCACCCGGTTCCCATCTGTTTTGATCATAGTTCAGCTTTCCAAGCCATAAAGGAGTATAATCCATACCAGTATCTTGATCAGTTTCATTTTCAGTTCTGTTGCAAGGTTCCGATCATTCCACAGATCCTAAAGTTCAATCATTCTTCCTTTGGTCATTCCAATCCTGTGGTTTCGATGTCTACCGTGCAATTTGCGTTGGATGTTTTCACCGAGCCCAGATACTTGACGCACACCGACATCGCCTGGCTAATAATTACTTTGTCAGCAGAGATACTAAAATCAATACCCGGGATCGATACACGTGAATGTACTATGCAAGAGTTTGATATGAGACGAAAATCTTTGGATACCGGGGTAGAAAATGATGAATATCTCCCGTAAATGATTTCGTATAAGGAAACCAGATATGGTTCCTTGCACTTGAATTCTATTTTGAACAGATATGATAGTCGTTAGCTTGCGTCTTGAGAAAGAAGCTTGCGTCTTGAGTCAAAAACTGACAATAATTCTGATTTATATGTGCCGAATTATATAGCGCAGTGTATAGGCCAATCGTGGAGGTAGTCTAAAAGCATATGACCTATGGCGTACCATGCTCGACTCACACATAGCGAGGTCAGTCGCCGGCCTAATCGGGGCTATTGTCAGTAGCCTTAGTCAGATGTCCTTCGGCCCATTATGCGACTCAAAACTATTAAACAGGTCGATACAAAATGGCCATGCGTGGCGGTGGGTTCAACCTACCATGGCGATTTCTGCCATGAAGATATCGGGGCGATGACACTGTGTGACGTGGTTGGCCTGTTCAACTTTTCCCCTCCATCTATTGTGATGTTGTACTCTTCTGCTTCTGCAACCAGAACTTCTGTTTTCTTCACATTGAGTTTGAAATTCATGTCTTTGCGTTATATCTATTGCTGTTGCCAATCTTTCTATGTCCTCTATTAAATGATGTTTCAAGGAGTGCGGTGTCGTCTGCATATCGGAGGTTTTAGATTGGTATGCCTCCTATTTTGATGCCATAAGTATCCACCCTCATCTCTTTCTCTGTGTATGCCACAAAAAGATATGGTGACGTAATACAGCTCTCTCTCATACCTTTGGTCATTCTGAACTCATCTGTATTTTCACCATTCCACCTGTCTTAATTTTAGGCATCTATGATATGTCTTCAATACATCATCTTATTACAGGAATGACCCCCTAAATCACAAAATGCAGACATTGAACTAATTTTCGCACTATACTAATAAGTTATTAATCATGTTAGTAGCAACAAAAAAAAAACACCAAAAAAACCCGAAAATGCCTTAAACATTGGCAAAGGTTGCCAGCATAACAAGTTGTCTGTACATTTTAAAGTGATAAAACGTTTATGTAAAAAAAAGAAAAAAATACTAACCTCTTCATTTTCACAACTTTTGGTGAAAAACCATAAATGGAAACGTTAGCACGTTTGTGAACATCACCATAACATTATCAGGACCTTATTTGCCGTATATAGAAGTGAAGTTGTAACAGGATTAACTACCATAGCAATAGATGAATACAATTTTCGAATATATCGCCCTGCACTACAACGTTCACGCGGTACCTATGTATTGAACCATAGATGTCAAAGAACAGGGATAAAGACCTGGATCGTAATTCTAGAATACTTACATCATGCTGACCACTCTCACATGTAAGATTAGTTTCTTTGAAAAGAGCGGTATTGTATTCAATCTATAATTGCAGACATGTACAGGTAATGAGTGCAACCTGCTTATAGTGCAGGGCGATATATTCAGAAATGGTTGTTAATCTTGTTATATCATCATTTCTACGGCGAATTGAAAGAGTAGTCATTTAAGTGTATTTATTTATATATGAATTTGTTGACATCCTGTGCCTATTTACCGGTACAATTATTCATTTCGTCCTCTCCATCCGCACAAAGCGGTTCACCATCACATAACTCTTCTTCTAATGCACACGTGCTGTTGTCGTCACATCTTAAATCAGTCCCGTTGCAATCTGTTTATACAATGAAATAATAAATTACTATCAACATGTAACAGGAACAGAGGTAAATGACGCAAACGAGGTTTAAGAGGGATATGGAAGACCCTCACACGTACATGGCGTAGATGTGATTGTCGTTGGACCTGCCAGTAAGGCCTAAAAGATGTTTGATTAGCGTAACATAAAATAATTAGGGTAGGTAGGTTTTGTTTACTTTTGAAACTTTAATTAAATGTTAACAATAAATTTGAATTTGTTACATAAAAAGTAATGAAAATAAAAAAAGCACCTGTGTTCATATTAAATGGGTATCGTTTTATAATATTAATGCATTTAGACAAACATACTTTATATAATGAACCTTTGACATGACGCCATGATGACATGATTTTATTAGTCGTTTTATATACCAGCTATACCGTTTGTCATAATACCAATATTTGCAATTATATACAATCATGACATTAACTAATATTTTGCATCTTAAATGCGCAGTTCATATGCACAAACGAATTATAATCTTCAAGATATTATTTTAATACTATTTTAACCCCATATGAAGGTGAATTTTGCTAATCAATATGCTAAAAAGAAGATGAACAAGGCAATTATAGCCATTTTCTCTTCTGTTTGGAATTCCATCACCTATGCTCCAATTGACCTTTTCGGTAAATCCCATAAGCCTTTGAGATTACACCTGAGATGTCGTCATTTGACGTCACGCCGACTTGCGTCGAAGCGCTTATCGTTTATCAAAAATCGTTACTGCGCGTTGCAAATCGGCGTGACGTCAAATGACGATATCTCATGTGCTACTCACAAAGACTTATGGGATTTACCGAAAATGTCAATCCACACTGGCGTTGATGACGTAGTTTCGGGTTCTTAATCAAAGGTTTACGACAAGCACCGAAATTACCAATACGGTATTAAGTAACAACACCCGTACCTAATATTCTGTGTATATGTTCGACAATAAAGTCATGTAATACGGACATCCTGGCATATTCCGTAGTCTGATCTCCACACCTTCCAACATAAGACAGCCAAAGTCCAACCAAGTCCCAATTACCATTTTCGTCGGTGCACATTAGAGGAGCACCAACCTCGCCCTGAATTAACAAACAAGTTGTTAAAACGTATTTTATGTTAAGGTGATAGTTTTATCTCTCATTGGCATGATTAGGCATGTTAGGATTAGGGTTAATGTTAAGGTTAGGTTAGAGTATATGTTCAGGATATGCATGGCAAGGGTCACGTGTATAGTATTGGGGATAGAGTAGCAACGGGGTTATGACTAGGTTAGGATTCCATGGAATGTATTATCATTTAATGGTTAGCTTTCGAAGTTCTTAACACATTTCATTGAAGAGTCATAGATACTTGTATGCGAGTTTTCAACTGATGCACATGGAGTGTTTCTGTGTCACCAACAGTGCGTAGCATATCCTTTTTTAGCATGATGCAGTCATGTATACAATAGAATTCACCACGACCTTTGGAGGACAAACCCCCATTAAAAGCTATTAAACCAAGATAACACTCATTGAAAACAGCTCAACTGATTAAATCAGATCTTCTCTGGTTGTGCACATGTGTCTGTTTTATATGTGCGGTTATCGCAATGAGCTATATTAGCTTCAGTTGGGTAACCGATTATAAAGGAAACGCAAGCAAACAATGGTATGTAGACCTTTGTTCACGAAATGAGACAATGGTCTGCTTTTTGTCAACCAGCATTCTTGAAAATGAGCAACATGATGATTGTTGACTTAACACGGTTTGGAAATAATTTCTTCATATTTTTGATGTTATCTGTCGTTTACATATCCTTCCTAAAACACAAAAGTGCGACTATTTCCAAACACCTAAATTAGCTAAAAATTTAGGACATGTTACAAAACTATATTTTCTAGAATTTCATAGAATACTTTAAATGTAGCGTGTACCGTTTTTTTGTGGCATCCTTCAGAACTGAGCGGTTCGTTACCAATATTAGCTAATATTTGCGGTCAAATCTCCATTCAATTAACACGGGGAGTTGGCTAGCAATGAGCTAGCTATGCCTTGCACTCACTCATATTTTACGAAAGTGCGACTATTTCTGAACATCTAACCTAGCTGTAATTTTAGGTCATGTTAGAGAAATATATTTGCTAGAAGTTTGGAGAATACTTTAAATATTGGCCGGTTATTTTTCACACAGTGATGTTAACTAGGCAAATTCATATACTTCTATACATACACTATTTGTAAAGGTCGCGCGTCAATGGTGAGAGCACTGTGTATTGTGTATAGGAAAACGGACAGTAACTGCAGTATGGTTTGCGGCACTCTTGCGGCGCAACCGCGTGAAAACACTGATATCAGTACCAAACTCTCAGAAAAACTGAGGAATGGAAATACAAGAGTTTTGAAAAACAAGAAAATAGGACCAACGAAACAAAACTTACGAAACAAGCGTGTGGTTCTCCATTGGACCCATTAACTCCATTCGATGTGCAAAGTGTTGTTTCGTGATATGGAGCACCGAGCTGTTCTTCACGATATTGTTGGCACTGGTCATGCGAAAGTATTCTTGCTGGTGCTTCTTGCAAATATTGCGGAAACTCATCTATAAGATAATGAAATGAATTATGAGGATTAAAAAGACCACTTTAGTTAGTTTATACTTTAACTCCCACTAAAACAGTCCTAAACATCCACATCCACATTAATAATATTCTCATTAATTTGTTTTTTGTTTTAAATCTATAAAGTAAACTGCTTGGACATGTTGGAATCTGTTTACTTTCACCCATTAACCATATTAACAAATAACTAAATTCTTTTTTCTCCCACTGCGTCTCCTTCTTCCTTTTCTGCTTTGTCTTTGTCTTCGTCATCATCATCATCATCATCATCATCATCATCATCATCATCATCATCATCATCTTCTTCTTCTTCTTCTTCTTCTTCTTCTTCTTCTTCTTCTTCTTCTTCTTCTTCTTCTTCTTCTTCTTCTTCTTCTTCTTCTTCTTCTTCATCTTCTTCCTCTTCCTCTTCTTCTTCTTCTTCTTCTTCTTCTTCTTCTTCTTCTTCTTCTTCTTCTTCTTCTTCTTCGTTTTTTCTTCTTTGTTTTCTTCTTTGTTTTCTTCTTCTTCTTCTTAGGTTAGTTTCATAGTCTAAACTTACTGAGAATGTTTACAGATCCCCAGCCAGCAATCCAGCAGCTTTCATATGCTTCCCATTCATTCTGATTCGTTGATAGGCATATGGGCCGTACATAGTCAGTAACATTCACCTGAGTGTCGAGCTGAAGCACTGCTAAATCATATTGTTGAATAGGTATAGCCTTTGGATGCTCATAGCCTCTTCGGACACCCACTTGTTGGCGGTATGGGGAAGACCCGTCGACTTCATTATCGCCAAATACTATTTCTATGTTTCTAAAGCTGTTAAAACCAAAATGATATCGAGCATTCTTCTTACTTCAAAACTTTCAAAAATACCAATATTTATAAATCTATCATATTGCATTGTTTTAAAGCTTTTATTTATTGAACAGTGGACTTCGGGTATATATATAATGCGCATTTATAAATGCGCACGTGACATCTACAAGTCGCCATACCGTGTTCAACGATGTAAGGTACCCGGATGTGCACAGATTCCACACGCAAAAGTATAGGCGAAAATGACAGGTTACAAGGAAAATTGGTTTTGCAAAATAGTGGCATTGATTGCAAAGGGCAAAATAATTTGACCCGAAACATAAACTCTTTATTTGGATTTTCCATTACGGAAAAAAAAAAATTATGACGGAAAAGCTAGATAAAGCTGATTTAAAAAGTTATATTTCATTATTTCCGTGCTAAATGGGCGTGGCAATTGGCCATATTGATGACGAAATGTGATTCTTACTGGCATTAAGGTCAGAACTGGGTAGCTGCCGATGATGTTATTTGATAATGTTTGCACGTAGGGAACTTGGGGCTGTCATTTTCTTCGGAAGGAAGGGGTCATGGATTTATTTATTTGGGAGTCAAGATAAGTATCCCCCCCCCCTAGCGCCGCCAATGAACATAACTCTGACCCTAATTTTAACTCTAATTATAACGTAAATTGAGGAAACAATAACTTTAGCCCTTTTCGGTATAATGACCCTCTCAAAGGCTAGATGTCCCCGCCCGACCTCCTCTATTCTAATTTACTCATTCGCTCGCAAATGGACAAAAAACAAATTCAAAATGTGTTTTAAGCACCTTTTGTGTCCCCATGCTAAATCGGTAATCTGTACACCCTTTGTCACCCTTTGACGTACAATTTAGAGTATAAACACGTAGATGACTGTACATGATCTAATCATCCCGGCTGGAAGACTCGTATACTATACATCACGCTCATACGTTATATGACAATATGACGTACAATCACGTATGTGATGCATGGTTTGAGGTTTATTCAGCTAGTAAGTTAGATCTCGTCATACACATTATTGTCATGGTATATTGTAATTGTATACGTCAATTTTGTTCAGTTTGATTCAACCGGCTTATAAAGTTTTACTTTACACGGAAGGGGAAAGTTAGCAAAAAACAATTAATTTATGAGTGTAAAAGGGGGGGGTGGTTTTGGGGGAAGGGGGGGGAATAATATTTATAAAATTATAAGTAAGGCGAGAAAGAGAGAAACCCTGTTCTATGGTCGAACGGACCTTTCAAGTAGGGTCGGTCGGTCGGTTGGTATTTTTTTATAAATTTTTAAATAACCCAAAAAATCACAAAAATCTGTAAATAAATTTCAATTTGAGAAAATACAAAAAAAATTCCGAAATTTGGGGTCGGCATTCATTTGTACAGGAAAAATTTGTTTCCCAATTTGTTCAAAATAGAACAGGGTTTTCGTTTTTCATAAATAAATAAATAAATAAATAAATAAATAAATAAATAAATAAATAAATAAATAAATAAATAAATAAATAAATAAATAAACATTAATTATGTTTGTACATGGGGGGTGCTGTGCAATAATCATGTGCCAGTACTAGCCACGAAACAAGGTCACAACTGTAGCCACTCCTTCAATGGTCGCCATTTCAGTGATTGACAGTGATGTAATGCAAATATGGCGCTGGCCATCTGGTCACGTGCGCATTTATAAAAGCGCATTTATACTGTTGAAGTAATAACTATATTAAAATAACGTTGTTATCAATATCGCAATCCAAAGGTAAAACCTATCATAGTCTTACCATATTGATGTAAAAGATTCTGACATGGAAAGACTAGCGTTAATTTACTTTTGCATTATGGAGAAAGCAGCAATATTCGTTCAAGGAGTAACACGTTGGCGAGTTCAACACCCCTCAGATCTATACTAAAGGGGCCTCTGACAATGAAAGATACATTATTATTATCAGTTACCATAGGGTATTAAATAAAAGGCACTAAAATTAATGCCCACGTGACCCATGGACGCCGCCATACCAAGACCAAGTGATCAGTAGATGTGCTACGATGCTAAGAGATAGGAATTTTTAAGACAAATATCATCAAAATTGCTGAAAATTTAATGTGCAAATTTATTTATATAAGTTGCAAAAAAGTTACAAATTTGCTAGAAAATTTGGACATGCCTCCCGCGTTTCCAATTGAAATACACAGAAAGACCACCCGCTGTGCCAAAGGTCACTTTTCCAGACATCCTGTCTAGACGCTGTAATGTCAGCGCCCATGTGGTCACGTGGGCATTAAATTAAGTGCCTTTATTCAAATGCCCTAAGACGACTGATTATTATTCAACGAGAAAGTCGGTCATTCAAGCAGCTGTTGATATTAAATCGGATGACTATGGTACCATTGAATTCAAGTTCGACAAGAATCTTTATAGGGCCTTTTAAACACACTATATTCGAGAACCGCTAAAACCCACTAACCGCTCCACCAGTCACTGGGTTTAGCAGTTCTCTGGATATAGCCAGCTTTATATGATATAGCATGGTTTTGGATCACCACAGTCAAAAGGCCCTCGGGATACTAGTAGGGCTTATCAAAAGAGCCTTTGATGTGGGTAAAGACAGTTAATGTAACGTATGCTTTGTATATTGGTACAGACTTGACATTTAATATGGAATATTTCTTCACGAAGTGTCAGGACTAATCTGAAAAGGGTCTGCTTAAACCACGCGGGTTAAATATGTATTGGGTTGGGTCGGGAGATGGTGTTAAATAATTTTTGATAGATTTCAGTAAAGCGTGATGAAAACTATAATTGCGGCACACCATCATCATCCCTATATCTTCGTGTCAAAAATTGCCGTGATAGTACGATGAATCCTCACGTTTTTCAACAGCTACGCATGGTGATTTTATTCGAGATAGGCCGAGCGATGCAGGCTAAGCATACAATGTGAGATTTTGAGAGTCTGCCACACTGTTTCTATTCTATGTTTTTACGATTTTCGCATGATCAGATATGGCTGGCCGTAACCGCCACAACGTGGAGCTGCTACACGTAGCTTACTTTTCGCTTCGCGGAGCTAAATTGACCAATCATGTTAGATCTTTCCATTACGCGGAGCCAGTTGATGCATCCTCGTTCCAAAGAGAAAACTCTTGCCAAAATTAATGTTTACTATGTGGATTTTAAATGAATCGAATGTAAATAAACCACAAACAGTTGTACAGTATCAATAGCATTGTTTGATTAGTGTATAGTCAATGTTACCTTGCATGCATGTGTCATGTGTGTGGCGTGTTTGTTTGTTTGTCTACTGTATCAGACCAGGATCACTGACACCCATGGTACTGATACTGTCATACTATCACGGTGATCATATTGTTGAATGTTGTGACTTTAAAATAATCATGATGCAGTCATGTCTACAGTAGAATTCACCACGACCTTTGAAGGACTTAAACCCCATTAAAAGCTATTAAACCAAGATAACACTCAATGAAAACAGCTCAACTATGTTACATCAGATCTTCTCTGGTTAAATACACACTGCACTTGTGTCTGTTTTACCTGTGCAATGAGCAATGAGCTGGTATTATAGTTTCAGTTGGGTGAATGATTATAAAGCGAACGCAAGGTAACAATACTGTCTGGGCTTTTGTTTACGAAAGGAGACAATAGTCTGCTTATTGTTAACCAGCGTTCTTGAAAATGAGAAGCATAATGGTTTGTAGACTTAACACGGTTTAGAAATAATTTGTTCATATTTTTTGGTGTTATCTGTCGTTTACATATCCTTCCTAAAACACAAAAGTACCAATATTTCCAAACACCTAAATTAGCTAAAAATTTAGGAAATGTTAATGTTAATTTGGCTCCACGGAGCAAAAGGTCAGCTACGCGTAGCAGGTCCACGTTGTGGCGGTTGCGGCATACCATATCAGTATCCCATATGATATTTCTATTGCAAGAAAATTTTATTTGTTGTCACGTAAATCACAGGTTTCGTTTAAATTAACTACCTGGAAATTAAATTAACTAATTAGTGAGGACCGGTATTTTGCTGTGGATATGTTTAACTGCAATTTTGATGTAAAACATTTGAAATCCGCTGTAAAAATTGTGATAATATTCAACTCTTTGAGAAAATAATTATATAAAGGAATGCATGTAAAACAGGTGCAATACAATGGACATTATTGACACACTATCACTCTCTTTATCTACGTCAATAATAGAATAATCGATTTCAATCGAATTGAATACATTGCTCCATTTTGAGTTTGTAGTTGACTACTGAGCGACCTAAGCGATCGATTGCTAGCCAATCAGATAGAACTCCTTTTCTTGCGTTCAGTGAAATACCACTCGCCTGTCGCTCACTACCACTCGCCCGTCGCTCACCAACGGAGTATTAAATTTATATTTATCGTATAGGGCGTCAACACTGTGTGCGGTATCAACCGTTCACGATTTCAGCTGTCTGGAGTAGTTTTACTCTTTTATTCGCGAATATTTCAAAATGGATCGTTTTGGTTGTAATTACTATATCATTTCAGTTAGCTTTCCGTGACTGTCTGCAACCATGACGGTGCTCTAGTGCACTGTGTTTGCCCTTTTGCGCTATTGTGAGAGAGCATTATGATTGTACACATGAAAACGTTTTACCTGGTTTTGACACTGGGAAGTACGCAAAGCGTAGGTGTCACAGCCCATTCTGGAGCAATAAGCACGACGATGCATTCTTCTAAGCTCTGTGGTCTGAGTCCAGGTCTGGGAATCATCCGACCGATCCAAGGCCAGGCCCCTAGAGCAGCATCTCGTCCGTTGAATATACGGCTTTGTGGTCCCTCCAATGCGGGGCGGTTTCCGCATACACCCCTGTCTTTCCCTAAATAAAGATGAATACGAATGAAAATTGAATATCCCTAGAATGTAGGCGCCTTACTAATATAAGGTCATATATTTTAATAATATTCATCCTCCTCCTCCTCCTCCTCCTCCTCCTCATCATCATCATCATCATCATCATCATCATCATCATCATCATCATCATCATCATCATCATCATCATCATCATCATCATCATCATCATCATCATCATCATCATCATCAACAACAACAACAACAACAACAACAACAACAACAACAACAACAGCAGCAGTAGCAGCAGCAACAATAACATAACCATTGCCTGCTTCAGTGTCATCATCGTCATCATCTCCTTTCCTCTCCGTTCACTTACAATTAAGTATTCCACTGCAACTTGAAATCCACGCCAAAGACAAGGTAAGAAGAGTAATCGCTTCCTTCCATCTATCCATTATTAGTCTAAGATCGGCGCCTAATGACAGATGAAAGAAGAAAGGTATAATTATCGTCTGACCCAAGAGGTCCCAAGTTCGATTCACGGTGGAGCCTAATATCATCAGTAATTTTTTTTCGACATTACTGCATTTAACTTATGGGGCAGACATAGTGGATCGCAACGACCTCGCAGTTATTTCCGATAAGGATGATGTATGGCTATTTGCACACCATGTTCTATTATGTATCCTTGAAAAACAGTGTCTGATATTGCTAAATTATATAATGCAAAATAAAAGTTTATGTGGTGTTTACTGGATCAATTTTCAAATTTGTACTAGGCGGGGTTATGGGGTTGGTTTAGGGAGACTTATGGAGGTTGAGTTAGCAAATAGGTCACTCATTTGCGGGATTCAACACCCACCCACACCACCCCGACCCACACAAAGCAGACACACAAAGACAATTAATTACCTTATTATTAGACATGACTTTATGATCTATTTTGTAAGTCTATCATATGATAACATTAACCGATCTGGTATCAAACAAATGCGCATATATATTCTCTTATAGCACTTTACGGTCTTAAGGCTATTTTAAACTGTTGTGATTTGGTAGTTTACAGCATCTTGTGAATAGTAGTGAGCTTTGGCAAAAATTGCATTGGTGATTTCATAGCGATTGTGTAGAGGAATATTATTCAAATATCAGAGATATTCTTTTGTTGGTCCTGTGGTTCTTGAGTTATCTTGTAAAGAGGGCTGGAACAACAACACTTAAAAAAACGTATATAACTCATTAACAACAATAAATCAAGCAAGTTTTCAAAGTATATGATTTGTAGAATGAACTTGACCTGGTAGACATCATGGACCTGGTATTATGCATACGAACTTCACTCTAACCCTTAGTACAGACTTGTATTCGTCATGTTCGTAAACTTGCATTTGTACTCTTGACACAATGACAGCGTTTGATTATCATCACAATTAATTTTGTTTATTGTATCTATAAAGTATTTGGAAGTGAATATCATAAGATTTTTACTTACTTTGTTATTTCGAGAATTTAGTCCAAATTGATCATAATTATTATGCGGCTGAACAGTGCAAAAGTAATTCGTCAATGATAAATTACATGTATGGCTAACTACAACCGATCGAATTGCTAGCATCGAGCGATTGTCGTGGCCGAATGAGATGATTCGTTACATTTTGCACCAAGGTGGACGACCCAGTTCATTGGATAATATAAATGACTATAGTTAGTGATTTAATAATATGACTCATCTTATTTGTGAGTAACTGCATGATTTTGTTAAGAGACCGAATCATTTGCACACAATACTTATTGTGTTTTTTTCCCTGGATCATGGATCGCAGACAAAAGATTGCCGAGTCGACATAACTAGACGTACCCACGCAAAAAACAAATGCCATGAACAACAGCAGACTGCCCCCCCCCCCACCCATGGACACAAAACAACTGAGAAGAAGAGCATAAATAGGGGAAAATATGCAAAAAATAGGCTCGTACATAAATGCTACAACTTTTGATCAGAAATTGGGAAATTTTTAAATCCTGCCCCCGGAAGGCCAGGTCTGGTTACGCCATTGATGAACAACAATGGTACCAAAATAATTGGAAAGGTACGCTGACAGACTCCGCAAAGTTACAATTTTGACCAATGAAACACACTCTCAAAACGCTTGTTGAAATGTATAGGTTTAAGGCCCATTCAGTGATCCCAGTGTAATTCCTTAAAGGCTCTGGTAACAACGTTTGCACAGCATAGTGCAGTGTCGTCCACAGCATATTCACCGTGACCTTTCTAGCCATAAACCCGCTTATTGAAGATTAAACCAATATATGCAGTACTAAACCATTATATAGTAATCTATTGTCCAATGCAAATTTATTACCACCTGATAATATTGATCCAATGAGCGACCGAATTGTCCGCTACGGACGACTAATCCAATCGACAATGACGCTATTGACATGTACGAGCGGAGCTCCACTGACCGAGTTTTGGGGGTATTTTTCACTGGTTTGCAGCTATTTGCTGTCATTTACTCATCAAGGCGGACCACCGTTATTATAAGGACTATGCCAATTATTTAAAGATTGACATGTAGAGAATAATTGATTGACAGAAAGTACTAAATTTGTACCTATGACGGTTTTATGACACCAATCTTCCAAATACGACCAAAAAATAGCTGCCCGGTGAAGCAAAATGTGCATTGGAATAACATGGTAGGATTTCTTTTTAATAAAAATGTATGTTCCCCGGTTTTTAAAGCTTGAACCGGGTTGAAGATTCAGATATTTGGAAAAGAATAAGTAATTGAAACATAGAGCAAGTACTAAAATCATAGCTTTATTTATACTTTTTGATATATGATGTTAACTAGTTCATCCCATATAGCTACAACACAGCGCTACCAGTAGGGTTCAATTGCCTATTGTGAGTGCCCCTGTGTTGCGTGCATACATGTAGTTAACAATAACTGCATAATGGTATTTTTGTGGGACATGAGATCACATCAGACATAACGAACATTTGGAATTGGGTTTGGAAGATAAATTCTCCTAAAGCCCGATACAGACTCCCCATGTACATTTTAATTTCATCGCACGATGCTGAGATGTTTGAAAAGCATCGCAGCATCGTATCGCGCTGCGAAGTGGAGTCAGGATCGGGCTTAATTCGAACCACCAGCATCCATGGTTCGATGTAGAGAGTCTTTCCTATTCAGAGTTTTTGTGTCGGTTAGTTTGGTCACATTTTACCATGTTGGTGTGCTTGCTTTTATCATGCTGTAGGCCCTACTTATAATATTGTTTGTTTGTTTATTTGTTTATTTCTTTTTTTTATACTGGGTCCATATTCAGGGGAAAATTTAAGTATTCCCCTGTTCTTCCATATGGCCCAGTTATTACATACAAAAATACAAATAAATAATTACAAAACACTTAGAATAATTGACTATATTAACTTAAATTACGTGAATTACCAAAATTAATTGGGTACAACAATAATATTAAAAGATAGGTAAAAAATAATACATTAGCACACACCATATTGCATTAATTAGACTACATTAATATTATTATTATTATTTCTTATTGCACTATGAGAATTTAAATTTTAAAATGATAAAACATTATGCCAGCATAATAATTTAAAATCAGGATTTCAAAATGCAACAAACTACATTCAAATAATCAAAGAAAATGGATAAAAACTTAGTGGCTAGGATAGAACACAATAATCAAACAGCAAAATTGAAAAATCAATAAAAATTTAAACAAAAGAAATTTGGCAAAAGTTGATCCTGTAACAATCATTGCAATGCCTATTATTTAAAAAATACTCAACAAAAGAACCTAAAATTTTTAAACCAATGTTTGGTGGCAAGAGAAATTAATAGACCTACTATTTTGGATAGAATCTTGATTTAAAAACACCAGTGCTGGTTGATAACGGAGAAATTATTGAATTGTGGAGTTGATTCCAAGCAAGAGCCCCCCTATATTGAAATGAGCGCCTGCCATATTGAGAGTGTGTGAATTCCCTACAAGTGAAAAATGATTGCACAAAGCATTTGGGACCAGCCCAGAAAGACATTTAAAAACAGCAAGATTGAGATGGTAATTTCTGCGCTTTTCCAAAGTTTCCCACCCCATCTTTTTACGAAGATACTCATTACTTGTGCGAATTGGTTTCCTTAGAATAGCCCTGGCTGATCTTGTTTGGAGGCGCTCTATACTGTCACATAAATGCTTGCTGCAGTTGCCCCATATAATATCACAGTAATCAATTCTTGGCAATAAAAGGGAATTGTGTAAAATGGTAAGACTTTCCTGAGATACTTTCTTATTCTGTAGAACAACCCAATATATTTCACCACAGATTTAATAACATTATCAACATGAACATTCCAGGATAGGGTTTGATCAAAATGTAAGCCAAGGTATTTAAAAGAGGGCACTGTTTCAATTTGATCATCTCTAATATATACATTGAGAGGGGCAGCTTTATTTAGTTTAAAATGAGACCCAAAAAGCATGGATTTTGTTTTTGATACATTTAGAGTAAGTCCATTTTCTTCCATCCAAATTGCAACTCTAGTCATGGATGCAGTGAGATTTTTAGCAATTTCAACAGCTGATTTACCGGCACAAAAAACAGCAGTGTCATCTGCATAAAGATTGATTTTACATGGCAAATGAGAAACCACAGCAGGCAGACTATTTATGTACAATGTGAATAGACGAGGGCCTAGTATGGATCCCTGCGGCACCCCATAATTTACACTAGGAACATCTGAAATGGCAGTGCCAATTTGAGTAATTTGCTTTCTATTTGATAGATATGAGATGAACCAATCAAGCTCCAGACCCCCAACACTAAAACTCTGTAACTTTCTAATAAGAATAGGATGACAAACCGTATCAAACGCCTTCTTGAGGTCCAAAAATACTGCACCAACAAGATGACCAGCATCGATATTTTTCAGAATGTAGTCGGATACATCAAGAAGGGTTGTCTGAGTCGAGTGTTTGGGTCTGAAGCCTGATTGTTCACTAGAAAACATGTTATGACTAGAGAGATATTCATAAAACTGATCATGAACTATCCTTTCAAGCAATTTCATCACCACAGGAATGACAGAGATGGGTCGGTAGTTTCCAACAGAAGAACGTTGACCATCTTTAAACAATGGCGTGACCCTGCTAATTTTCCATTTGGAAGGAACAGTACCAGTTGTAACACTCAAATTAAAAATGTGGGTTAATGGAGCTGAAAGAGGCTCTGCACCCGCTTTCAGCAGGCGTGCACTAATATTGTCAAGCCCAGTTGCTTTATGGGGGTTTAATTTCTTTAGTTGTTTCAAAACCAGACATGTTGTAATATGACAAAAATGAAAACCTGAGTTACAATTACTACCGGAAGTGTTCACAATAGTATCATCAATGCCTTCAAATTTGCTTGCCAATTTTTGGCCAATTGCAAAGAAATTATTAATAGTATTAGCAATATCAGTACCATCAGTAACTCTACCAGACTCAGTTTCCAGAGAAGATATTGTACTCTGTTTTTTACCTGGCAAGAGTGTTTTCAGGTTCTTCCATAGCCCACGTGGATCACTTTTGGAGTTACTTATTCTGCTGTTCATGTCCTGCGCCTTGAGCTTGTCAGCTAAATAATTAAGCTTATTTCTAAGTTGCTTAGCTTCAGCCCAATCCTCTGGACGAGCACTTTTTTCAGCTTTCGATCTAGATCTTTGACAAGCACGCCGCAGTTTAAGATAGTCCTCATTGATCCACGTGGGTTGCCTATCTGTGACTCTGGTCTTCTTGATTGTTATTATTATTCATGGTTTATTCAAACACACTCGCAGCTAAAAGCTGAATTGCTGTGAAGTTCACATATAAAAAATACAATATACAACATGACATAATTATAAAGGATATTAAAGAACATCAAAAACACACATTTGACCAAACAGGCGAAACTCCCTCCCTGCAAACCTAATCCCAAAGTGGAAAAGTCCTCTGAAAAAGGAGAGGACAAACACCCTGGGAAAAGTCTGAAAAGAGGGGGCTTCGCCCCCGGACAAAAACATTATGACCTATGAGTTGGCAATACTATCCAAAGCATAAATAAACACAAGATCGATATTGCACATAAGTTAAAGATACATTGTTCAGATGACATATATTAAGCATTATTTAACAGTTTGACCATGTAAGGGATTGCACTATCACGATATCTATTTGTGCGCCACCTAGGAAGAGTAAGTTTGTGTCCATTTCTGAGCTCATGGCCATGTACTTTCACCCTTTCTTTGGGAAGCCATTCACGAAAAGAATCGGATTGGAGCATGTATGTCACAAATGGGTACAAATATTTTAATGAATGAGTCCCAAGCAACTTCCACATCCGTGGACTCTAGAACAGGAGACCAGTCTTCCTTTGTCAAATCACTGGTAAACATAGTTTGATCAAACTTACGATAAGACCTGCAATCCCGGAAAAAATGTGTTCGAACACCCACTGTAATTCCCATGTTCATCTTAGTATAGTGCGCACGCTATATGAGTCACTGGAAACTAAGATTTATAATAGAGTTCTCTCAATATTCATCTTAAGCATATCCCCTCCCCTTTCCCCACCAATCAATGTTGGGAGAAGATATGTGAAGATGAGCATATTGGGTATGCCAACATTGTACGGGGGTAGAAGGGGGACTATTTCCAATAAGGCCTTTAAAGTGTTCGAACAATATTTTCTGAGATTGTGGCTTCAATGAATGTAATTTTACTCTTAACTTTAACAGATTTGCGAGCTGCATAGACTAAAGAATGGTCACTAAGAGTGCATGAAACAACCCCACTCTGCGTGTACATATGGGGATTATTTGTCCAGACATGATCAAGACAAGATTTTGAATTTTTGAGTTATTCTAGTTGGTTTCTTAATTAATTGTGCCATTTGAAATAAAGTCATTGTTTTTTCTATCTCCCTCCATTCACCGCTGTTCTTCTTCAGTGCATCACAATTAAAATCGCCGACACAGATGATCTCACATGGAGTTCTCCTCCTTCCCTGGTTAATGTCAGCAACAATACTATGTAAGGTATTTTCAAATGTTTGACAAAAGTTGGTTTCTATCTGGGATCTGTACACTGCACCAAATACAATTGGTCTTGTATTAGGGAGGGATATCTTAAACCACAAAGTTTCAGAGGTGATAGGTAATGTGGGGCTCAAAACAGTATACTGCAGATCAGATCTTAAATATACAGCTACGCCTCCACCGATGCGAGTTCTGTCCCTTCTGTACATATCATAGTTAGGAATAGCCAACTCAGTTGAACAGATTGAGTCACATATTTTAGTTTCCATTGTCGGCCTTTTGTATGTAATTGTATTATACAGAACCGAAGTGATGACGCCACAAAAAACTTTTTTTGCATTTCAGCATTTTCATGACCATATTTCAATAAGACATGATGAAAAACATCCGCAGTCCAAATTTGGTGGGAATCTGATCATGAGGGCCCGAGATATGGCCGCATGAATACCTAATTAGCCCCATTGAAATCATTGTTAATTGGCCTGGTTCCAAACAGTTATGACATTACAGTTACCAAATTTGGATTGTGGATGTTTTTCATCATGTTCTATTGAAATATGGTCATGAATGATGAAAATGCTGAAATGCAAAAACGAAAATTTCATGACGTCACACTTCGGCACTCTATTTGGTTATATTTGAAATTGTATCATAATCCGTGACCTCCGATTTCATCCTGCTTTCAAATTCGGCGATAAGGTGTCAAAAACTAACTTCACCCAAAGGAATTTGGGGAACTGCTGAGATAATATTGGTGATGATGTTACAATCTAACGGCGGATAGGTGTTTAGCAAGACCTGATTCTGATGATTCACCAGCGGGTAGCGAAATTATCATGATTATAGCGCTTAAAAAATCATACGCTATATAAATCTAACATGAATTTAATTTTGTATATTATGATATTTTATAAATATTTCATGTTTACATAATCTAATGTGGTGCTTAGGACTACTACATGTGGAACCGATGCGGAAGGTCGGGTCTTCAAATGATCAGTGCATGATGGCTAGTAGAGATATAGCTTCATGTTCAGTGTAATCAAATGAAATACTAGGCCTATATAGCTGGATATCACAAAATAGTGGAAAATGGTATCGCCTATCGCAAACCACCAAATTTGTCGTAGGTTTGAATTGCTAGTAGAAAAACCGTGAATTTAGTGCCACACATCTACGACTTGGCTTGAAATAAGGCGAGGCTGTCGCCATTAACAGTTTTGGGAATATAGCCCACCGTTCGGTAAGCAAACTTGTGCTAAAATGTAAGTAAATAACTAAAATCGGATTACTGGAATAATACCAAACAGCAACGGAGATTGAGTCAAGACTACGTGAGAAGTTTGGGGTAAGTAAAACATTTCCTTGTTTTAAAAAAACAGCCCAAAAGCTGTCCAAAATTACACTTTTTATCACAAGGCGATATATCTCGAAACTAAATTTTGAGAGGGCCTACGCTGATTCTTTTAAATCTAGTTTAAAGTCTATTCGTCACCTGCAGTCTGATATAGTATCTATGGTTTCATAAAATTCTTGAGAACTAATGTGGAAGGTATTTTGGTTAAAAAACCAGATACTGTTAAAAATATCGGTATTTATGCAAGCGACATTTCTATCGTGTAAAATGCATTGAAAATTGTCGGCTAAAGAGGGCATAAATAAAAATCGCGAACAGTAATATCAACAATAACTATCTACATTCAGAGCGGAAACGCTTTTCAAAAACATACAACCTTTTTTCGGGCAATCACTGAAACCGAAATATGCAATTCTAGGCCATCTGTAAAAAAGTGCGTGAGCGTTTATGACTATGAACTTGGGTCACAAATGTTTATATTGGTGTCAGGCCTTTCAAATTGATACAATAATTAGCACCCCAATAATGGCTTTCATTTTAACCGTTATTTGTTAAACTGCGATTTTTACTTTTTTTAGAAATCAGTGAACGTATCAAAAAACTTTTTGTAGATCGCTTAAAAATTGCTCCACCCCTTAATGCAGGTACTTCTTTTGAAAGTCCTAAACAAGGTATAGCAGTCGCTGATAGGATATACAACTTATAGAACACGGATAACCTCTATTAGAGAGCTTGCGAAATGGAGTTACTTTAACTTTAACTTTAAGGGCGTACTACACCCATATATTGGTTTGATTGGTCTAAAAAAATATTTTTTCATTTATAGCTAGGCGATATATGCACGGATCATTTGAAATTAAAAAATTATGAAAAAACATCGTTTTCACCTATTTGTCTTAAAAGTTGATTGGTTGATAAGGACGCTTATTCATCCCTTTTTAAGGGATTTTTTATTTAGCGAGAGTACGTAGTCAATCTTCATAGGGATGGGCGATACCAGCTTTTGGTACCCATTGTCGAACTAGAGCAGTCAGGGGGGTTGGGTCGAATTTGTAGAAAAAATAAAACAAAATGAAAAAAAATGGCCGCGGAGCCTAGCTTGCGCGACGCAGGGGTTGTCTGAGGGAGGTGTTCCCCCTCAGAAAAAAAAAAAAAAAAACGTGTGCAAAATGAAGATCTAATTGAAGCGATTTGGTGGACAATTTTGGCACTATTATGCCAAGGCCTATATACTAGTGTAAAATTTTAGTTTGGCGGCCGAAAATTTGTGAGAGCCTTTCGTGGACAAGTTTCGAATTCCCTATTATCGTAGGCCTATAAATTGTTTTAAACATAAATCGGCGAAAGCAGAAGCGAAAATGGCCACTTGTAGGCCTATATCGATTACGCAGGGGAGGGTAAAATGAAGACTAAATTGAAGTGATTTGGTGGACCATTTTGGTACTAGTGTGTAAAATTTTAGTTTGAAAAAGCCGCAAATTTGTAAAATGATGGTCCATGAAACCTTCCTTGGACAAGTTTTCCCTGTAAGCCTATACCGCAAATTGGGCTTAAATTTGCAAATGTTGGAAGAAGAGCGAAAATGATCATATGTTTATCCACTACGCAAGGGGGAGTCTGAGGGGATGTTCCCCCCTGAGAAGTTTGAAAAATTTGCAAAATGAAGGTCGAATTGAAGCCATTCGGTGCATTGTTTTTACACTACTATTTGAATCAATTGCTTCAAACAGAAAAAAGGGCCCGAAATCAATTTGCAAAACTTGAGATTGGCAATTACTAAAGCATGCATAAATCGATGAAGTCGTTATGGAGTCCGTCTTAATTTTTGACTTTGGTGGCAAAATGTGAGGGGCCCTGCATATCGGCGGACCCGCAGTAATTTTCACGTGCTTTTAGGACGAGGACCCGCCTTCAAGCAATGCCTAGTCGCAGGCCTCTATAGGACCTACTTCCAATCGTCCCGACTGTGCGGTTATTTACACATGGGCCTACTCAATTACGTGCAATTTAGTTTCTCTCCTCCTTTCCTCCATTTTCTCTTCTCTTTTTCTCTTTCGTCCCCTTCTCTTCTCTTTATTTATTTATTTGGGGGGGGCGTCAGCCACCTGAATCCGCGCCTTAATTGAGTCCATGTGTAGGCCTATGTTGGGGATTGGAGGGGGGGACTGAGGCCTACCACATTTAATAACGAACTTACTTACTCTTTGTGGGATTTCGAATCGCAACACAGGTAATAATAAAACCAGTAGCAAACTTCACTTTACCAACAAGATACAACAACTTTACAACTTTCTTTTTAATCAATGAAAAAAAGCTTATTTTTGACTCAGAGTTTAAATTTAAGATGCTAGCCGAAGTCAATAACTTTGCACATTCTTCGGGTTCCTTTGTTTCCACTCTTGTTAAAAGAAGACATAAAACCTGATGATCAGCTGACTCTTTCTGTTGACAATTTAAGTGGCATATTTTCTAAGCACCATGTGGCCTGTACACAAAGCTGAAAGATGAAGGTCAGCCAAATCCAATGGTATTTGGTACTTTGTCTAGTTAGGTCAGATGGTTCACAACTACGATAGTAAAAAAATCAGGTTACCCCCCTGCGCGAAATTCCCTGACCCCCCTAAAATTGGCCCTCTTTTGACCTGCCTCAGAATTGATATGGCTTAAAAATGCCCAACATTTGAACTCATGAAAATGTACTTTAAAATAACCTAGGTCTGACAGAAAGTTGAACATATTGAAATTGAACCATGCTTTATAAGATGACCTATTCAGAAAAAATTAATTCTTTTGATATAATTACGTAAAGTCATGGTGGAATTTGGGCAAAAACAGGATTTTTCATAATTTTGAAAGTAGCGAAAAAAGAACATTTTCAAATCACATTTTCTGCTGTATTCAGGCTAACATTGGATCAAACCTTTTGGATAATATAACCAACATGTTGTACTTCTGAAATATGTTTAAATTAATGTGGTACTTTTTTCCTATACTGCAGGGGAGTTTGTTGATTTTGGTGGATTTTCCGTTTTTTGCTTGTTTTGTTGTAGACTTAATTAACGTTTTCGATTGTATAAACATACTAATTATTTTACATTCACAATACGGCTTCAATTCTCAACCAAGGTTATTATTGATTTGAGTTTGATAAGTATTTTCAAGTGGATTTTGCTCGTTTATTATAGTGGAATTTGTTAATTTTCATGGAATTTGCATATGAATCTCCCTGCAAACTAATGATATGAAACTTGGGTTTCCTAGATTGATATGATAATAAATTATTTTAATTGCTGATTTTAGAAATATGTTTCCAATAACAGAATGTGTTTGTTTTGTGTTAATGGAATTTGTTTTTTCCAAGGAATTTGTGTCTTTTAACATATTTTCGAAAGTGGAATTTGCAACAAACATTACACTGTTTAGGTAATAAATCATATTTTAAATAAAATAGACTAATCTGTAGTTAAAAAAACCATTTATAACAAAACAAAACAAACACCACACCATACATCATATTATCTACTACCAATGCAATGGAATTTTCATTTCTTTTCAAAGGCAAATTTACCAAATAACAAGTACAGGTACTTTAAGCATGGTCTAAAATTGAATCTGAATATGTACATGTAATGATGTACGTTTACAATATCTCATTGAGTGTGAAACTCACGCATTCAGGGACTTTATCAGGTATCAAGTCTATTGTCATTTGGTCTAATACCATTTGGTCTAATACCCATTTTATCTACAGACTTGACATTTAGTATGGAATATTTTCTCCCAAAATTCAAGAACTGGGCTGGAATTTCGGACTTTATGCAAAATTGTTTTGTTATTGTCCAATGAACTCACGCTGCTTCTTTGTGTACAGTAAGATTATAACATTTCATCTGGCCCCAGGGGGCATTCAAACTTTCTGGGTGCGTACCACTTTTAAGAGCCATATTTTTAAAGCTACTTCCACTTTCAAAACGGGTAAATTACAAGTGCATTTCAGTTCTAATGAACACTTATTGGTATTAAGGTTCAGTAAACATCACCTTAAACCTCAATAAATTTGACAATAATGTTGCTCAAATTCAGAAATTTTACCCCCACAAAAATCCAATTCAGTCTCCTTAAAACCGCCATTTTAGACTAATTCACTACATTATGAGCGCCATAATGTAAACTAATGGAATTTGGAAAGCACATTTTCTGTCAAAAAATTATGTTACACCATCTCCCGACACACCCTGATTAATATTTAGTCTGTGCGGTTTATGCAGACACCTTCCAGGCCAGTCTTGGAATTTTGCAAAAAAATATTCCATACTAAATATCAAGTCTGTATATACAAAAGGTCTAGTACCAGAAAGGCTAATTACCACGTCTAATAATCATATAGTCTATAATCATTTAGTTAATATTGTTTGGTCCAATAACCAATATGTCTACTGACCATATAGACTAATAACCATTTGGTCTAATATTTTATTATGAACAATTTGGCCTAATTACCTTCTGACCTAATAACCGTTAGGTCTATTAACCGTATGGTCTAATAACCAGTTTAGTCTAATACTATGTCGTGTATTTGCCAAAAAATTCGTCTACAACTGGTTACGGGCTGTAAATATATGTAAATGAGACGGGCATGTGTATAAACATACTACATTCATCAAAACTTATGCATTATTCCTCGGAATTCTCAGAATTAATATTGTTTATTATTGTTTATAATGTACCAAAAAATTAAGAAGAAGACATGTGGCCTGCATGTATTGAAAGTTACATTTTGCCGGGCTATTTGTGCTTCTTTTCTGGTCTTTACAAGGTATATAAATAATATAACCGACACTGGACTCATCATGCATCACCAGGGGTGCCACAGACATGGGACATGGGCCAGTACGAGTTACCTGCAACTCCAAACATTAAAACGAAATAGGTTTGCCTGTTTACGTCATTTGCATAGAGTTGGAATACTACATGTATTATAGGCCTGTTTATATAATCCCTGTTTATGAAACAAGCAAAGGCATCCTGCTTTTTATACGACCACGGTAACCCCGGCCTATGACCTCATCATGTGTAGTAGCATCATTGCGCCTACATAGCCTCACACGTGCTATTAGACCAATCGGTTAGTAGACCAATTAATTAGTAGACTAAATGCTTGTTAGACCAAATGGTTTGTATACCAAAAGGGTAATATTAGACCAAATGGCTATTAGACTTAATGGTTATAGATCAGATGGGTATTAGACCAAATGCGCCAAATGGTTCATTGGAATAAATGGTTTTAGACTTTTTGGTTATACCGTTCACAAACACTTGTTGGGAGGGTGGGCTGATGCAAAAAGGTGGGGGCCTGAAAATTTTTGATCCTCCTGGAGGGGGGAGGGGGCCTTGAAAATAATGACCACAAATTTTCCCGGAAAATTTAATTTATATGCTTTTCTATGGGGTTGACCCATAATTTTCATGTCAAAACGGGGGGCCTGAAATTTTTGAGGTCTGTAAAGGCGGGCCCGAAAAATTTTCGCGATGAAATTTTTTGGCATCAGGCCCCCCTAACAAGTGTTTGTGAACGGTCCCTTAGACTATTGGGTTTTGGTCGAAATGGTAAATAGAAGCAAATGGTTATTGTACCAAATGATAATGGGACCAAGTGGATGTAGGGTACCTGCAGGGAATATGGGACCATTAAGGACGTTTAGCTTATTTGCATAAAAACTAAAGAAGATATGCCCACAAGAGATTGTTATGATGAACAACCTGTCCTTTAAGATTAATAAAACAGGCAATGTTACCTTGTTTTTATGTTTGTTTGGACGCTATGACGTCAAAATGACGTCATCGTCAAGTGTCCCATATTACCTGCATGTGCAGGTAATATGGGACACTGTGTTATCTCCATGGTGAAAATCAAAAAGTTCAGAAAATCACTCTTTTGTTCTAAATACATTTTTGTTACATGATTTTGAATGTTAAATGTATGCAAATTTCTACAAGAAAAATCAATTTTCTAAATAGTTTTGCTTTTCGCATTGACAATGCACACAATTTCCTATGTGTCCCATATTACCTGCACCCATTCAGTTGAAAATCAGAGAAAATAATCATTTATAAAAGGAAAGTGTCACTTGTCAGTGGAATTTTACCTGCTGATAAGCTTAACCCATCACCTAAAGATCATAAAAAATGACAAATGCCCCCTCAGTACCAGAGTTTTTGGATACACAATCATAAAATGTGACGTCATTGATTTTATATCAGGCCAAAAAAAACAACATAATTTCTTGGGCAATTTCACTCTTTTTGGCATTGATTTCCAAGAGTTTGATACACAGACTCCAAAGCTGCATTTCTAGAAGCACAATTGATGTCTCTAAACACTTAACAAATCAACTTAAAGTGTTTACCTTCTCTAAGCTACTTTTTGTTAAAATGAAAACAGGTGTCCCATATTACCTGCTGTCCCATATTACCTGCAGCTACCCTAGTAAAATCTGACAAATTCTCACACATCAAATTTAATTTATTAGGGATTCATTCATGAAAACCACGCTTATACCACAGAACATTTTGTGATATTATACTATTTCTTCATCATATACCATTATTTCTCCAACTGAAATCCTCACGTAAATCAGCCGGTCCTAAACGCTGGGCCATATCCCTGTTTAGTCTCAAACAATCAAGCGCGCCGTAAGGTGGCGCGTATGTATAGCATATATGAATGTAAATTATTGACCAAATACAGCCAAAAATGGGATATTTGGACATTAAAAAGTCACTTCTAGGTAAAAACTTGTACTCAGTTGTTATTAATAATCTACATACTGATGTTATATAATATTTTCTTTCTTAATAATACACATTGTAAATAGTATTAGACAATATTAACATGCTCATTTTGATTTTGTTGATTTACGAACTAATGCAAAATGCAATATTTTAAAGACCCCTTAAAAAAAATTGGAAAAAGATACCACAATAGAGAAAGAATTTTTCTATAGGCAAAGGATGGGAAATGTTTATCTAAAAAGGTTATATCAAACTCAGCCTGAATAAAGGCAATAATTAAGTTAGAAATTAGGTAAAATTTGCATTTTTTCTCATTTTCGACATTTTGAAAATATGGCTATATTGAGTTTATGAAAAATCCACCTTAATGAAATTGCTGGCTTCTGCAAATTTGTGAGGAGATTCACCAATATATGTATTTTCAATACCAATTTGTTTGGGACCTGTTGAATTATGGAATTTCCTACAATATTTCCTGGAAATGTGATGAAAAACTGCTTTTTAAAACATATTTTAGGTGATTTTGGAGCGATTTTTAGGGGGTGGTCGTATTTTTTAACGGGGGCTCCAGAGAATTTTTTAGTGTCGTGATTGAAAAGTGTTATCAAAATCTATCAATGTCCCAAAATATTATTGATGGCGGCCGACCTTCATCTTTCACGTCTGCAATAATGTTTTAAACTTAAAAGTTTAAAACATTATTAACACAATTTTTGTGTTGAAATTAATTGTAAACATTAAACAAAACCAATACATTGGCTATAGTTTCAAATCTTTCATAACATATAACCGTGGTGTTTGTAAAATATTTTGTAAAAGATTTGCAATTAGGCCTACTTTGATTGGATTCGAACATTGCAACTTTACAATGCTCAAGAACACGAAAACTTCGGGTGTGTGAAACATTGTTAAAAATTGTATGAAATGAGGATTCCTAGCGTAAACTAGTTTCTATACACTTTTAAATGTGAATGATAGGAGGTCTGTAGGCTAAAGGGGCCCCGAAAAATTTTTGTGATGAATTTTTTTGCTTCAGCCCCCCAGCAAGTGTTTGTGAACGGTCGACGGTCCCTATAGGCCTACCACACACAATTTATTCGCTACCAGAAGTCGCTAATAGTGAATGAAAGAGTTTTTATTTAAGATTTGTTTTCAATTTTCGAATAATTATTTTTGTTTTCAATAGGCCTACGTTCCATAAAAATAAAAGTATTGTATCGGAAATTGACCGATACCAAAATGGTATCGAATCGCCCACCGCTAGAAAAACCAAATCATGGCGTCTGTACAAAATGTATGCGGAAGTCTTTCGGCAAGCGAATACAGTGAGTTTCATGGATTTATACTGGATATATAATGGATTTTCTTAAAGTGGAATGATTTCAGCAAACTGTTAATACACGTGAACTAGTAGGGTGTCCCATTTAGCTGTTATCATTGTGAACATACCGATTCACATTACAAATGCATTATAAATCATGTTTTGTAAGCTTCCCGTATGTCCTCAGAAAACTGAGCAAAAATTCACCTAATACTGAAAACCAAGGCATTTACTGTTCTTTAATTTCAACCTTATCAAACCTGAAACAAATATGCTGCCTTGCGAACACAAATTTTGCATATCATTGTCAACTAAAAGGGGGAAATAAGTTTAATTTCATTGATAACATGAAATTGATGCATATTAATGTTTTCAAAGCTGTGCATAATTAATTAATTTCCCCCAAAAAATAATTTTTCTACTTTTAGCGTCTGTCACAAATGCTTAACAAGTGTGAGTGATTGGATTAACGGTATCAATTCTGAAATTCTAAAGAAACTCGATTTTGTGAATCGAGGTCTATGTACCTCTTCCGAGCTTCTACCTTTAAAAGCATGTAAGCTACATTGATACCGATGCCACCAATAGAACGAGAAGATTTGCCCCTTCATTTTGCATACCACTTTGACCAATTTTTTTTTCTCATTTCTCCACAAAATGCAGAAAACCCGCAAAAAAATCCAATGGGTGTAGTACCCCTTAACGTCTAGAGGATTATAGAGGATTATGTATTCAAAACCACTCTGCCATTAAAGCCGCTTGAAGTTAAAGTTAACGCCAGAATCTATAGTGTGCCGTAAATTATGATGAAAATACGTCATAATTAAAACAATGGTTTGCATATTTCCTCATAGACTACATAATTACCACTTATGTATTGTCTAGTTAATAGACCAATTATTGGAAATCTAATTTGGTTTGGGTAAAAAACATGCCACATGATGCTAAAAATTACTGATTGAATTAGATCAAAATAAATTTTGTTCCAAACGTCACACTTGATATATACATTTGTGTGTGCTCATGACGTACACCAAATCAGCTTGCGGAACCAAGTTTTTGGCTTGACTTCAACGCCAAGGGGATTAAGTTCCAGTAAAATGGACTGATTTTACGGGACCCAGCAGTGTAGTGAACTTCTGCGAATTGCAGCTACTGTGAACATTTTTTTACAACGTTGCATGTCTTATAATATAACCAAATATGTTTGTACTGTTCAGGTATTGTATTTAATTATTATTTTATTCATTTAGGCCTACATTATGTACCCCAATTCAGCAGAAAGCTGGTCTAACATGTGTCACGCTATTATACGCATATTATAGGCCTATGGGTATTGTATGTCAACCAAATTATTCATTATTAAAAGAGGAGGCCTATTTGTTACAAAAAATAAGAATGTCAGAAAAGGAGCATCCAGAAATATGTTGGTTGAAATTCAAAATTCTGGGAGTTTTAAAGAACAAAATGAGGATCATTCGGGGAGATATATTTAATTCGATCAGAATGCAAAGAGGAGTCCTTGCCCTCCTAAAAGAAAACTCCTGGCAACGCCACTGGGGAGTGGGAAAGTGAGGATAGATGAATAGATGGAGGGAGGGGATGATATGGAGAGGTGGTGATGGTGGAGGGGTGATGGGGCTAGGGAGAGCAAACATATAAAATGGGCTTGTGTCCTGATGGAAATATAAAATTGACAAAGCTGACGTTTACTGGAATAATAATTGAGCTTTTATTATAATAATCCGGGACAATAATATAGGCATATCACAAGAATATTTAATTGAAACATGTTTAGAAGTATAATATTAGCGTATAGCTCATAACATAGGCCTAATTCCCATTGCATTGGTCATCGCCAAGAGATGTAATCCATGTTTATTCAAACTAAGCGCCTATTGTAATAAGTGTTACCAACAAACCACTTCAGCAAACAAAAGGGAGAAATTTGATGCAGTCGCTTTTACATACCCTTCTTTTGGTCACCCATTGATACACTTCCCCTAGTTTAAACAACAAGACGCTGTTGGTACAGAAACCAATCTGACGTTCGCGTTGAAGTGAAGTTGAGCAAGAAATCGAATCAATATTTTTGAAGTTGCCGTTAAAGTTCCAGTAACTTCATTCCGCAAGCTCTCTATTAACAATGAGAGGACATTCCTGAACCTCGTTCAGTTGGGGATGATTTGAAGTGACCGCCAATTATGACCATTTGATATTTAATACCAGCAATGTGGAAAAAAGAAATAATGTAGTGCCAAAATAATGTACCCTTTTACGGAAGGAGCAAAGTTTAACAAGTTATAACTCCGCTTCTGCAGTACGAATGCCAGCGGCGAGTGGCAGGTTATTATTTCTCAGTATTTAAAAAAGTAGGCAGAGGTGGGAATCGATCTCGGTACCTTTCGGTTAAAAAGCACGGTGCAAGACCACTAAGCCAACTAAATATCTGTTGTGAGATGTGTGATATTAATCTTTGATATTGCTTAATGGAACAAATCGCGGAATTAAATCAGTAATAAAAGAAGTAGATTCTTATTTAGCGGTCAAATTGGATAAAAGGGGAAATATTTCGTCCCTGCTCTAAAGAAAATATAGGTTAGAAAATTATCAAATAAATTTAAATTAAAAATTGAGATTTTATATTTATTTATTTCATGAGGCGGTATTATCACAGACAAACACTGTATACGCTAAAAACTTGACCCTTTTCACTAGATGCTGTCATAGCTCAGTGGTAGAGCATCAGACTGGTAATGTCCTTATCGTTGGTTCGAATCCGCCTGTCAGCAATGGTTATATTTATGACTGTTTGATGGGAATTCATACTATCAAATCCAATTTTTGGTGACATACCTTGTTACAGTTTCATGCTGCTACGCAGCACTTCATCAGACTGGCAACCTTGCTTCTTCTTCTTTCCTGAAGTTGCGGCCGGTGGCGGCGCCAGAAATATTCGGTAAGAAATAGTTCCCTTCATCTCTGTTCATGGTGTTTCGCCCTCGTCGCCTGATCCAAATTGCCTCTCTAATCTGTCTTTTGTTCCTGTTGGTCTCCCTTGATCTAATATTAGCGTCCTCCCAACCTATAACATGGTTGTTTTGCGCAACGTGGTCTGTAATAGCAGACTTATTTACTTCTGTGAGCGAATGTTTTCTCTGTGACTGGGTATGTACCCCAAGTGCTGCCTTCTCCGCTTCTCCTTGATGTTCCTTGAGACGTGTACCAAACAAGTGTGAAGTTTCACCAATGTAGGCATGATGCAGTCATGTCTACAGTAGAATCATCTCGACCTTTGCAGGACTTAAACCCCATTAAAAGCTATTAAACCAAGATAACACTCATTGAAGCAGCTCAACTGATTAAATCAGATCTTCTCTGGTTGTGTAAAAGTGTCTGTTTTCAATGTGCGACATCGCAATAAAGCTGGTATTACAGCTTCAGTTGGGTAACCGATTATGAAGGAAACGAAAGGAAACAATGGTATGTGTACCATTGTTCACGAAATGAGACAAAGACCTGCTTTTTGTTAACCAGCATTCTTCAAAATGAGCAACATAATGATTGTTGACTTAACACAGTTTGGAAATAATTTCTTCATATTTTTGGTGTTATCTGTCGTTTACATATCCTTCCTAAAACACAAAAGTGCGACCCTCTCCAAACATCTAAATTAGCTAAAAATTTAGGACATGTTACAAAACTTTATTTTCTAGAACCTATTTAGAATAATTTAAATGTAGCTTTTACCGTTTTTTTGTGGCATCCTTCAGAAGTGAGCGGTCCGATACCAATATTTTCGGTCAAATCTCCATTCAATTAATACGGGGAGTTGGCTAGCTATGCCTTGCCCTCACTCATATTTTACAAAAGTGCGACCATTTCTGAACATCTAACCTAGCTGTAATTTTAGGTCATGTTAGAGAAATATATTTGCTAGAAGTTTTGGAGAATAAATAAAATATTGGCTGGTTATTTTTCACACAGTGATGTTAACTAGGCAAGTGTCCATTCTCCCAACATACATCATTTGTTGAGGTCACACGTCAATGGTGAGAGCACTGTGTATTGTGTATAGGAAAACGGACAGTAACTGCAGTATGGTCTTATTACAATTCTTGCATGGGATTTCATAGACGCAGTCCGAGGTTTGTGATATGTCCCGTTTGTCCTTAGGGTGAACTAAAATATTGCGAACTGTTTTATGTGGTTTGAAGGCTGTCGCTACATCGTGCTTGTTGAAAATCCTCCTAACTTTGTGTGATAATCCTTCCACAAAAGGAACCACGACCAACCGACTTATCATGTTCGTGTCGCTTTTCTTTTTAGACTTTTTCTGCTGACTGGTCTTGTCCTTGCGTGTCTTGTTGAAAGCCCAATCAGGGTATCCGCATTGTTTCAGCGCATGTTTAATTTTACCCTCTTCGATTGCCTTGTCCGCTGGTTCTGTGACTACTTTTTCTTTCCTGTCCATGAGCGTATTCACAACACTGATTTTATGTTCTAATGGATGGTGAGATGTGAAATGCAAGTACTGGTCCGTATGAGTCTTTTTCCGGTACACAAGTAACTTGATTGAGCCGTCTTCTTTGCGAGTAATGAGGGTATATATCTAAGAAGGGAATTTGACCTCCTTCTTCTGTCTCATGAGTAAACTTGATGTTCCCTGTAATGTCAATTTGATTGATGTGGTCTGTTAATTCGGGCGCGGCCCCCTTGATGATAATTTGTAACACGTCGTCGACGTAACGTTTCCACATTCTAGGCTTGCATGTGATGGGGGCTGTAGCTACTGCTTGTTGTTCCAGCCATTCCATGTATAAATTAGCTACAATTAATGGGACTCACCGGTGAACCCATTATATTTATGATTTTAATGCTACGCGACAATTTCTTCAATTTTTTTCGTTTATTTATTTATTTATTTATTTATTTATTTATTTATTTATTTATTTATTTATGTAAATAATTTGATATATTACAAAGGGGTATTTGAGCAATTTGAAATTTTGACCCCCGTATAATCCTATGGGGTCATTTTGAACCCATCCCCTCCCAAATTGCCAAACGCACAACACCTATGAGTTTGCATCATACATAATGATCAGTACGTCCATCATGAGTGAACACCGGCTGGTCACTACATTCATTTGGGAATGTGTATGGACTAGCTTGATTCACCATGCATCCACAACATGATAATGTGTGCACATGCTACATTATATACACTTGTAGACATTATGTGATGCGATCAAGCACAATCAGTCGGAACTCGGAAATATTGATTCTGAGATAGAGCCAAACAAAGGAAATATTTCCTTTTGTTTCCTCCTGTTTTGGAAACTCTTTAATTGCTTTTATCTTTGGAATTCATTGCTCAATGTCAGTGGGGTTTTAATGCAGCTTTGTAAATGCTTTTTACTATGTGACCGTCCACGGCGAATGAGCCGTAAATTCCTCCCCCGGTCAATTTTGTTTTATTTCGTGTTTAAAAATAACCATCATAAACTTTAAAATGGTATATCATTTGACTTCAAACGATATCCAGAAGCGGGGTTATGGTTTGTTAAACTTTGCTCCTTCAACAAAATTATAGCTTTTTACGTTTTTACATGTGTCTCTTTTTCCACATTGTTGGCAATAAATATCAAACAGTCATAATTGGCGGTCATTTCAAATCATCCCCAAGTCAACGAGGTTTAAGAAAGTTCTCTCATTGTTAATTGTTGGTTATGCATACCTGTACAAAATACAATGCCTGGTAACCCACCACTTGAACAGGATTTAGCAATATAAGCAATCAAAGACCAGAGCTATTAAAAGTTCTATAGCCATCTAAGGTAGAAGCTTATTATCCACTTCAACAATAGGATTATTGATTAGTTTTTGACTATCGAAATGAGACGGATGTCGGGCCAGCTTAAGTTACCGATGAATATGACCTTCGTACACATTTTACACCGTAACTCAGAATACAATTTAGGGAATTTACGGCTCATTTGTGCTGCCGGGTCACCTATAAGAAACTGAAAATTTAATATTTCCGAGTTCCGACTGATTTTGCTTGATCGCATCACATATGTTGTTGTTGGTGTATAAGTAATGGGCCTTGCAATTGAAATGCCTCAAGCTTCTAATCCGATAAGCTGATGATCTATTTGTTTTCATGAATTGGAAGACATTTTTTGATGTATTACTGAGCTCAAACATCAGAAATTACTGGAGCGTGAGGTCAGCATAGTATTTTATTAACAGAAGGTATTCTCCAATCTGAATACGATGAATATCCTGATATCAAATAATCTTCAATTTTTAAAATTCATGATATAATACAAATTTTATGGAAAATTATTACAAATTGAAATTTTTGACATTTAAAAGTAATCGAAGTAAAATTTATAAATCTAATGATATTTACTTAAAGTGTATGTAGCTGAGAGGAAAAGTCGACGATTATTTGAAAATTGTGATCTTTCGTATTGAAGATCTAGATTTTTTCCCCAAAACATCTAAAAAAATTGAGGTCTTTTGGGGAAAAATGTGTATCTTCAATACAAAATGTCCAAATTTTCAAATGATTGTCGGCTTTTCCTCCCAGCTATATACACTTTAAGTACATATCAATAGATTTATAAATTTTGATAAAATTTGATGTCCGTCTTAAAAACGGAATAAACCAAAATATGACAGAATATTGCTCATCTATTTTAAGTTTCAAACTAAATATAATACAATGTTTTCAGTTTAATCCGTTCAAAAAAATTAAAAATCTTAATTAGTATAAAGCTTGATACTATAAAAATCTTTAATTGACGTCCGTCTTAAAAACGGAATAAACAAAAAAATATTATAGAAAGTTCATCATTTACTTAAAGATTTCCGAATAATATAACAATGATTAGGTTAAAATCTTCAACGAAATACTAATAATATATAATTGATGTATTTTCAGAATACGAAATAAATCAAAATATGAGAGAATGTCATACTTATTTTGTCAGTTTGAAAATAAATGTGGTTATCCACAGCGCTTTATAGTCCAAACAAGATTCTATTTGTTTTGAAACTTAAAAACATTTGAGCAACACGGTTTGGTTTATTTCGTTTTCATGACACTATATATATATACTAATCGTGTTTCACCACCCGTCCCTATACTTTTGTACATACCTTTACTGCAGATAGTATAGGGTACAGGTGGTGAAACACGATTAGTATTATAGTATCGTCAAAACGGAATGAACCAAAATATGACAATATTGCTCAAAGTGTTTTTAAGTTTCAACATAAAATAAAATCTTGTTTTGACTTTAAATCCATTTAATAATATTATGAAACACGACAAGTATAGAGCTTGGTAATATCCCAGACACTATACTAATCATGTTTGGCCACCCGTCCCCTATACTCTCTGTGTTAAACCTCTGTACAAAGGTATAGGGACGGGCACAGTGTCATTGCCCCGATATCTTCATGGCAGAAATCGCCATGGTAGGTTGAATCCACCGCCACGCATAGCCATTTTATATCGACCTGTTTAATAGTTTTGTGTTGCATCATGGGCCGAAGGACATCTGACTAAGGCTACTGACAATAGCCCCGATTAGCCCGGTTACTGTCCTCGCTGTGTGTTAGTCGAGCATAGTACACCATAGGTCATATGGTTTTAGACTACCTTCACGATTGGCCTATACACTGCGCTATATAATTCGGCACATATAAAATCAGAATTATTGTCAGTTTTTGACTCAAGACGCAAGCTAGTATCTCATCCGTATCATATCCGTTTGGTCATTTGTATTAAAGCTATATTGTTATATTTACATTAAAAATAGATAGTATAAGCATGGAGGTATATAAATAAATGGAGGATGATCCAGCCAAGCCTCTTTTGTACTACGTTGGTTATGACCAATTATTGTTGAATAGGCAATTTCAGGTTTATATTGATTATGCTAAGCTGATTACATTGTGAAGTCTGTTTCACTGGCCATTGATTTCAATGGGGTAAAATGAAGTTTATACTTATTGGAAATTAAGTGCTCATGTTTCATAAAAGTTTGATATCAAAATCTCATTTTCGCCAAAAAATTGAGTGCTTAAATTGCATCAAGAAATCAGTCTTTTGAAAAAAGAAACACCTTATCTGTTGTCATCTTGTGACTCCTACATTTTGGTCATGAAAAATTGAATTAGGCCTATGACTTTTTTTCCAAAAGTTATGACCCCCCGGTATATTTGGAACCCCTCCTCCAAAGAAAATGATAGCCTCCTAATAATATTAATAATCATTTAGGCCTAAATACTGCTAATTATTTATTATACAATGAGAAGTTTAATGATGATGATTTAGGCGGCCTATACGATTTCATGACAATACAGAATTAAAAGTTTAAAAACAATAACATGACATATCCGTCATGGCACTCAATCAATTTGACCCGAAGCTTCAACCAAAATCACGATTATCATACACTAAACTATGAGAAACTGTTTAAACAAAGTATATAGGGCCTATACATTCCATATATCAATTTCTCTCTAGAAAAGATTGTCTGATCATCACTTTTGCTTGAATTCCGAAGTACTTCCGGTAAATTTTTCTCGCTCGTAACTCAAATGGCCCAAATTGGCCCAACATAATTGTTTCACAATTGGAAGGTAAAAACGTTTTGCTTTCATTTGCACTATATTTGAACTCCTCAGACCCCCTTAAAAGCTTGATATATGAACATGAAAACTAAGTATATTTGTCAAGTTACGGCACAACTAGTGTAGAAAACAGTTTCATAACTTGAGAACAGAACATCCGAATTTCTTCGGGTTTTCGCACGATCATACATTGAAACTATAAGCTATCAAAACTGGTGACTTTGAACTAGCTGATTGACTAGCTGACGTCATTATACAGTCTCTTTTACAAGGCTTCCGGTACGGGTCATTGTAGGGTCAATTCCTATGAGGAAATTTTGGGAGTGATAATCAATGAACCATGGTAGAGGCTCATAACCATCGTGGATATCAATAGCTTGGCTGAAGTGGCTGGTCAATTCAAGTTTGGTGACTCATTGAATAGAGGTAACGGGATAATCTCCACTTAGGAGATTAGAATTCTGGCGATCATTCTCCATTTATTTATATACCTCCATGGTATAAGTATTTGCCATAAAATGTTAGCTTTGATTATCAGATTTGTCTACTTTTAATTTTGAGCCGCCCAACTGTGGTAAAGCAAAGAAAATTGGAATTTACTACCAGCGCCGATGTCGCCAATGCATGTCACTCGGTCGGTCGCTCTACGGCACCATCCTTTGATGTGTACGTGCCACCGTCCCATACGCCATGAACGTACTGTGTTATGAACATCGCGTATGTGTTCGACTAATATTTCCATTGTAATAATTAAACGACGGTTCCTGCGTTTTATTCAAAATCTCGGACAAAACTACTGGAGTCTTGATTTTTGCAATATTAGTATGTTAGTTTAATAAAGTACAATATAATCGTATAAAAATAGAATTTTGAAAAATATTGAGGGCGTCCTCCTCAGCAAATGTTACAATATGGCTTTAAATAGGAAGTCCCGCCAGAGCAGTTCTTCTGGGGTGAACCAAACCTGCCTGGTTATCAAATTAATCAGTGACAAGGTTATCTCTGAATTTGATAGATGCTAATTGATGCAATAACATTAAAACATCAATTAGCACACTGTTAAATTCATAGATAACCTTGTCAAAGATTAATTTGATAACCAGGCAGGTTTGGTTTGACCCAGAAGAACTACTCTGGCGGGGCTTCCTCTTTAGGTGACCACCCTGGGGGGTGGTTATAAACGTTTATTTCTGTGTTTACTAGAGTCAGCAGGTATTTATTGCACAGATTACTTAGCGATACAACAAAGGTCAATTCACACCAAAAGTTAGATATTTTGCATCATATATTTATTAGAAATGTTTGTGCGTTATTTCGTCTATTGGGTTATTCCAGTTGAAATCTACACCATCCCGACACGTTCTTAATCTCCCCCAGGAATATCCCACACAGATAGTGTGAATTTCAAATGGGGCTACCTGAATGGGTGATTCCATTTGAAAGCTATACACCCTCTGCGTGGAAGATGCACGTCTTTCATCTAGGAGGTGTATGGATTTCAACACCAATAGCCCATTCCATAATTTAACATATCGCGATATACCAATAGCTTGCTAAAAATAAAAAGCCTTGATTATATATTTATAAAATTCACCTTTTTCGTTAAGCCCGTAAGTCTTTGATAACCATACATTAGGTCACGTCGATGCGCACATCGTTAGCAATATGCGGACCTACGTAGGCTTCAAAACGCAAAGGCTACTGTGACGTGTCATGTCAAAAGGAGACACTTTTGGGCAGGGTATCAATTTTGAGGTTTTTACATATCTTAAATAAAGATATATTTTGATCCACAACGCCGTTTTCCCCAGTGAAATCGGACATTCCTAAGCAAAGATATCGAGTTCGTAAGTTATGGTATTATAAAATTGGAAATTGAGATATCGGCCTTTAAAAATATTATTGACAACGTTGAGAGTAGGAAATACCTTGAAAAATGTCTCAAAAAATACAAGATGCCAGTTATATTCCGGTCTGAAACTATCAGACAATAATTTAAACATTAATAACATCACAAATTTGCAGCAAACCCAAATTGTGAAAAATCACCCCCGGGCAGATATTTGGCTATTTCTCCATTTACGATCCTGCCCAAAAGTGTCTCCTTTTGACATGACACGTATGTGCTTATCATTATTATATTAACTGTGTTAATTTACAAAATTTACATCAAATTCGTGAGCAAGTGTACTGTTGTGATTTGGTCATAGTGATGAATCCATATAATTATAATACCACCATGGATTATATTGCCCGATGAGGGCGACATCATTTAAATACTTCCCAACGCCCACATGTAAACTAGGTAGCCAGCGTAATGTTGTCAGCACACAAGTCAAAGTCACCTGTATATTGCATTAGGTTTATATTTGAATTTTAACAGTTTAAACTGCAATTTCACTCACCAGTTGATAAGATAAATCATTATGATATCATATAATGTGACGAATCCTCCGTATTAAGTAAAGGTCATAGGTACTATACTGTGTCAGTTTCAAACATGTGCATGCAGTCATAGAGACAACACTTTGCAAAAGGATTACCGGAAGTTCTTTTAAAAATCATCCTCGTTAATGACGCAAATCAGTGGGGTATTATAGTTTGACATGTGACTGTCAGGTGTTATTACGTCACTCTGAATTTTCAACTTGTCCTCTTTTACTCTGATATGAATCATTTCTCATGAGCACAAACCAAGCAGACAACACGAATGTAATCGAGCCGTCAAATTGAGAAAAATGATATTCTATAAAAATGAGTGTATTGGTGCAAATTTGTTATCAAATCATATATAAATGCCTATTTGATCCATCCATGACTATTTCAGTTGAAATTTTGATCTTCGCTTTGTAATTAGACAATTTTGAGGTTTTTTAGACATACGAATATGCTCGATAATATAGTAATGTGGTTCAGGTCTGCGCAATTACAAAAATTGCTTTATAGCTGTGAAAATTGCATTTGAATGGCTCCCATTTTACATGTCCACAAAATTGGTGGAAAACAAATATGGATTTTTGGTTCAAAAGAATTCGGGACAAACGTTGAATACATGCTTCGGTGCGGTAGGTATCGGTACATTTGTAAGCTTGTAGCCAATAAGTGCTATTCAGAATTTGAGGCAGTATGGTACAAACCAGTGTATTGGTGAGAAATCAAAACACTTGTCGCTATTGACTATAGTGTAATTGCATGCTCGGCTTAAAGAGGAAAAAGAAGTACAACATAATTTACAACAATAGCATAATTCGTCATCCTCATATAATAGCCCCTGTAATGACCAATTTGGGATTTTTGCCTAAATCTGCTCTTTATTATGAGAGACACATGCGGTAACATGCGTAATCACAGATATCTCTGGCGTAATTCACACGCTCACGCTAAGCAGTGCAGCCTAATCAGCAGACAAAATAATTGCCTAAAGTCAAAAAATGACTTACACAATAACTTTTTCTCAAAAATAGTTATTGACAAATAATAATTGTTACCTAAATTAGCGCTTCATTATGAGAGAAACCAGCGGTAAAAATACCTGATTCACACACTCACTTTAATAATGGCGTAAGTCAAGAAAGCATTTTTTGTTTTTTCATTTTACCTCAAATTTTGTAATTATGACGTTAGGCAATTGACCTTTTCGGTAAATCCCATAAGCCATTGCGAGTACACATGAGAAGTCATCATTTGACGTCACGCCGATCTGCGCTGATGTGCACATCATTTATCGAACATCGTTACTGCGCATTGCAAGTCGGCGTGATGTCAAATGACGACAGCTCAGGTGTACTCGCAAAGGCTTATGGGATTTACCGAATTGTTCATTATTTATTAGGGTGACGACATCATCCACAAAACATCAGAAGGTTGTCTTTGACACGTACAATCAACGCAACGTGCTTTACCTTCCTTATAAAAATACAATAGACAATAGATTCATTATCAAATTACTTTATATATATATATATACTTTATATATACTTTAATGATACATTATATTGTTATTTATAGTAATTAATATAATTCTCAGAACTATATAATTTTTAATCAGCGCCACTCTGTTATAGAATTTAAATGGCTATTGCACATCCATTTGAAAGTTTAATGAATAAATTAGTTATCTGTGGTGTGCCGGACAAATTTCCAGGGTGGGGAAAATTGCAAAATCATCCTGCTGATCGTTCTCATATTTTCACAGAAAAATGTCTATAAACTAATGGCTTAATACAGGGACAAATCCATTTGTGTTGGATTACAGATTTTTCACGGATTTTCAACCGATTATAGATTTTTGTCTCCTAGTGTTTGAATTTCCATTCCAACCATGATGTGCTGTTTGGCAGTAAATGGAGGGTGAAAGCAATCTACAAAAAGAGTAAGACTACGATTCATAAACACATTTCATTTATACGAGTGGATATTCATACGTAGTGGTAGATAAAATGAATTAAAGTTTTAACTTCAACACTACACTATTTTTCGCTCACCTGGAACGTTTTCACTAGTCCGACTAGCGTAGCGTCTTCAGCAGATGGTGACGCTGCGATGATATGACGTGACGTTATCAGTGAGGAATATCCTGATTGTAGACAAGATATCATCACAGCATGCATCACCATCTGCTGAAGACGCTAGTCGGACTAGTGAAAACGTTCCAGGTGAGCGAAAAATAGTGTAGTGTTGAAGTTAAAACTTTAATTCACATTTCGTTTAGATCGATTCTTATCATCAACCCTTAAAATATTGAAATATTTCAATTGTTCAACTTTCGCATTGCACCTCAGTGAATAATTTGCTGCTCACTTAATTACGAAAACAAAAATTTCTAAACATGTAGGTCTACAGTTTATTTTAAGCTAATATTTTAAAGTAGCCGAGCTAATAAACCTACAATAAACATTGTAAAACTAATTGTAAATGTCATTTGGTGCCTAACTCCACTACTTCCCATTTCTTGGAATAACTTATTCGCATTACCTCGGTTACCTCCTGGTAACGGTTTACCATTATTAAACCAAGTTGCTTTACCGGGTTTACCACTACCCGGTGATGGATTGACTTTACCAGGATAACTAGGTTTAGTGTTTTTCATATTATCGGTGCAATATGGAGGCTTATCCGTAGTAGTGAGACAATAGTCGCCCTTCCTTGTTTCACGAGGGTTGAAGGCATTAAAGCCCATTGGTGGACAGCCACTGACGCCGCAAGGTGCACCGTCGCAGCGTGTCGTCTGGAATTGGCAATCTGTCCAGACACTTGCCCGGAAGAGACTTTTGGCTCTCAGATGGCTGCAGATTGCGCTGTTACAACCTGGTTGCATACGCCCTCCATTGGGGAAGAAATCAATGTGGCCGATCTGAAATAGGGAAAAATTAGACAAAGTGAGTCATGGTATTGGAAAGGAACAAATAAGTCTATGCGGTCTTACTGGGTTATTCCATGTGAAATCCATACTCCCCCTATGAAAGACATGACCTTATATCTTCCACACTGGGAGTGTGAATGTCAAATAGGGTTACCAGAATGAGTGACTCCATATATGAAGTCTACACCTCTGTGTGGGAGATTAAGGTCATGTCTTCCTTTAGGGATATATGGATTTCAACTGGAATAGCCCAAAGCAGTATTGTATATAAAAATAAGGCATATCCTGACTTTTGATTTGGGAATTTATTTAACCAGTTTAGTCACAAACTAATATACAATATCTAGACGGAAACACACCTATATACGTTCGAAAACTGGGATACATGGTGGCAGACCAAAAAACAACATTTTATCAATGCAAACCGTGAATGATGACAACAGCCTTAAACAGACTAGACTAGGATTACTGATGACAAGTGCATGGCGCGACAGTATAAACAGGATGACATATGTGACCGCACACCACGAATGAGCCGTAAATTGTATTCTGAGTTACAGTGTAAAATGTGCATGAAGGTCGTATTCATATGTACCTCAAGTTAGTGCTATATGTATCTCATTTTGATAGCGCTAGTCAAACACCTTTTAAACAAATCAATAATCCTATTGATGAAGAGGATAATAAGCTTCTACATAATGTCCATAGAATTCTTAAATATCTCTATAGTCTTTGTTTGCTTTGGCTAGATCCTGTTCAAGTGGTGGGTTACCAGGCATTGTACTATTTGGTCTAGGTATGTATAACCAACGATTAACAATGAGAGGACTTTCCTGAACCTCGGTGACTTGAGGATGATTTGAAATGACCGCCAATTATGACTGGTATTTATTACCAGCAATGTGGGAAAAGAGACACATGTAGAACCGAAAAAGGTATACCATTTTGTTGAAGGAGCAAAGTTCAACAAACCATAACCATGCTTCTGGATATCGTTTGAAGTCTAAACACGAAATAAGACAACATTTACCGGGCGTAATTTACGGCTCATTCGTGGTGTACGGTCACATATGATAGATGACTACAAAAAAACTGCAAAAAGGGAAAGCCGGACCAATTCTTGAAAATGACCTTACTATTCAATTCGCATACCCTTAATATAACCTTACTCCGTTATACCCAGGGAACCAGGGGCTATTTTAACGTGTCTCACTGTCACGTTCGTGCCGAGATAAAATATTCGTGCAGTGACAATTAACAATCGGTGTAGATATGCTTTAATAGTAGACAATAGTAGAGGCTTTCTTACGGTCACATTCAGGTAAAAAATTTTATTTTTGAAACGCACTCTACTTCATCAACACTTTTTATCTCATTTGCACGAACGTGACAGTGAGACACTTTAAAATAGCCCCTGCAGGGAACTATTACAACATACAGTTGCGACGCGTCGTAATTAGAAACATATCATAAGTCTAAGTACTAATCTAAGAGTTGCGAAGTGATGAGGAATTACGACGCTTCGTAACAATTAATGAAGTCGACGCCTCGGCTGGAATTCAACCTGCTATTACGCATCCCTTTCCTGAAGGATAACTCTAGCTAACCTTTCTGCATCGAAAATCTAAATCAAAGTCTCTAAAGATATTCTTTCTTGAAGTATATACATTTGCTCGATCTCAACTATGGCACAAAGAGCGATAATATTCATTAGCAACTTCAAAGCAAAGTATTTTTTTATCTTTTTGGCCTGATTAGAGTTAGCTGAGCCAATGACTACACGAACGTTCACGCTTACAGTTTTCTGATTCGCTAATTTCGGATTGATTGGAGTTAGCCGAGCCAAAACGCATCAACGGCTGGAAGGGCCACTTATAAGAAAACTCTATACCGTATCTTTATATAGATTGCCAAGCTTGAAAGTCGGCTAATAATTTATAAAGAGAACATGATTGTTGTTCAAATTCAAATATCATGGTACAGGTCATTCAGCTACATTTTTTTACAAACTACACTGAGCCAACTTCACCATAAGCCACCGGCTATGGATGGAGTGTCTGTTTTATTTTAGTCCTAGTTACAAACCAAGTCTGAAACAATTTTTGCAAGTTATATTTGGATAAGACATCGGAGATCCGGTTCATGCCCCTATCCTTGGTTCATATGAAGTCATTTATTTTTAGGAAATGTTTTGACTGATTATACGGGAAGTTGAAATTGACCTAGACAGTATTGAATAATTATAAATCTTACTTTTCCCAATTTTTCTTTGTAGGAGAAATAAAGGAAATACAGTCATTGACATACTCTGAGAAAATATGCTCCGCATGATGTGGTTTGGACTGTCTATATCCTGGGGGGTTCTCAAGTTTGGTTTTGGTAGAGACGTGCCGCTGAGAATTTGAAAGTGGACCTATATACCAATTTTTCAAGAAATTTGGACCCATTGATATACCAAAAGTCAAAATTTTCTGCCGAATTTAACCCAAATAGTCTTAGTTTTTACAAAATTTTGGGGAAAATTACAATTTTGGCTAGATTAAGGAAAAATTGGGCTATTTTTCGAAAAAAATTGAGAAAATTTTGAAAAAAGGACCCATTCATATACCAAAATAGGCTTTGAAAAAGGGGTCATTGTTATACCAAAAGACTGAAAATGCTACCCATATTTGCGGCACGTCCCCGTATGGTCATTTGTACTGAGAACCCCCCCCCCCGGGGTCTATACAGGGATTTGAATGAATACAAATTAAGCTTTAGTTTGTGTTCGTCGTGACAATATGTTTTACATCTGAGCTGAACTGCGAAGTATATATATATTAATGTTAAATTAGAAATTGAACAATTGAATTTCAAGTCAATATTAAGATTATGTACAATGTCCGCGTATAGCCAATACATGTCCCCTTATAACGTCCTAACCTTCAACTTTCGTTCATTATATAAGCTATAATTATAACTTTGAACATTTCAATATTAGTATCAATCAGTATAGTCTCCTGTCTCGCCGTGTATGTCTGAAACTTTAATAGCTACAGGCATATTAATCCTAACTGTTGTCATTATTTATACTTTCAGTATAATGTATTCATGTACCAAAATTCTAACAATCGCTCTCTGTTGGTGGTATTTTGCTGGAGATTCGCATTGATATATCGCGTGTAAAATAGCTAGTATATAAAATGAATATACTTTTGTGATGTGAAAGAGTTGGATTAGGGCGTTGGCGTTCAGGTGAGCATTAGGAGCTTAACACTACAACGCTAACCTGATACCCTCAACGAGCGAGACAGTGTCGCCATATATCATAAAATAACATGTGTTTGATCACAGATCCAATATACTCTAAATATAGGTCAGCTACTGACTCAGCTCATTTAGAGTAATTGCTGTTAAATAGTGAACATTTGAAATTAGAATTAGTTAAAAAACGATGGCAATTTCTATGAAACTTTAAAGCCTGTTGGGCTGATCGGGGCATGTTTAACTGATTATCGTATTTTAAAATTTTAATGTGACAGGTTGTTACTCGATAATTATTTCTCACCCATTTGAATGGGATGCCGCGATCAGTCCCCCATGGTTTAAAGTTTCATAAAGATGAGAATATTTTCAATTCTCCTCGTTTTGTCCAATTCTCATCGCTTTTAAAAGATTTCTTATTATAAATTTCCACTAGCAGACTAGTGTGCACTATCCCGCCAATAAATAAGGGCGTAAATATAGAGTTTGAACAAGGAATAGATAGGTTGCAGTAAAAAACAATATGCTCACGTAAGTGAACATTTTTGTTGTGAGAATAGTCATAAATTCATCAATATATTTTACGTCTTTAAAAAGAATTTCCTGAAAATGCTTCTAATTCCATGATTTTATTATCACTCTCGTTAATTATAATTAGCACATTATTAATTAAGTAATGTCTACCACCCGGGTCTAGCACAGAGTTCAATACTTTTGATATACCTTTACACAAGACATGCTAAAAAAAGAAAAATTGTTTTCATCGCTAATGGCTTACGTAATAAGACATCATTAAAACAAGCTATTTGAACCGCTATCGGGTATGTTTAAGGGCATGGCGTAATGTTTAGCATATTTTGCCGAGATAGTTTGATGACAAAAATCCATACTTCTTGGTTGATAAGGCAACATTGATACAGAATATTCAGACAGTAAAATAGACGAAGATGAAGATAAACAGTAAAGAATTCGCTGTTTCAGATCAATTGGCACAACACTGTCTGGTCAAACATGACAAAGTACAGTAATTGTGATACAGTAGTGACACTATATAAAAATACAAAATTTGTTTTCAGCAGTTATAAAGGTGATTAGTAATTCGTTGTTTATAAGCCCACATCGATTAAGGATGTAAAATAGTAAAAGAGGAAGAAAAAGGAAGTATAAAAAGAGTGCTCTGTTCTTGATCAATTGGCACAAAACCAATGGAGCATTGTCTGTCCCAAACATTACGAAATACAGTAACTTTTTATACACTGACACTAAAAATAGAAAAGTTGTTTTACAAGTAGGCCTATCCTTATTTGTTAGTTATTAGAGTGATTAGTAGTCATTGGTTGCTTTTAAGCCGACATCGATAAATATGTAAAATAGAAAAAGAGGATGAAAAACGAAGTAACGAATTCTCTGTTCTTGATCAATTGGCTCCCGGGGAACGCCTCAAAAGCAATTAAGCACTGTCTCTCCTAAACATGGCGAAGTACAGTATCTTTTATATACGAAGAGCTTGGTTCCAAACCATGTTATTGTCCACAAACACATGTTTCTGATTTACCTATGCGATATTGCAATGGGTTGTGAAGCTATGGGTATTAGTAATTTCAGTTGGATGCACCATTACAAAGCAAACAGTGGATAGATGCACAGTAACAATACTGTTTAGTGTTTGAGGCCTTTGATTTCCAAATGAGAACAATAGTCTGTACTTATATTGTTAACCAGCATTGTTGTAGTAAATATTGTTGCTAATGTGAAACTTGTCAAAGTAATTGTGATTGTATCACACAAGTAAATGAGATACATGTGGTTGTGGACTTAACTCGGTTTGGAAAATAAGCTCCTCGTATAGAGTATTAACACTAAAAATAGAAAGATTGTTTTCACAAGTATGATGTACGTAATTTGATAGTTATCGCTTCGACGCGTGGTGTTTATAAGCCGACATTGATGTAAAATAGAGAAGTGGGAAAACAAAGAAATTCGCTGTTCTTGATCAAGCGGCACAAAATCAATACCTGTCTGTCACAAACATGACGAAGTCTGCTTGATTGTGTATCGTAACTTTTATTCCAACTACAATGATTTTATTATCGTTGTTGTTAATTAATTTGTACAACATCAATTAGCGTTGTCTGACATAAACTATATAAAATGATTTTTTTATCTTTTGTCTTAATTTGACACTAAGAAAGAGACGACCTGTTTCTGCCAATAGTTCTACGTAAATGATAGACAGTACATGTACCAAAATAACTTGCTTTTAACACCTACCACTCTCTTGTGTATGCGTAAATCAAGATTATATTGACCTGCTAGTCGAAATGAGCGTTAAGTCGCAAGGTGGTAGTTTCGAAACGCCCTGGCTACTGCGTTTGTGTTCTTTATTTCATACGCACCTGTTCAAGGCAGATTATGTCTGTATGTTCTTTGTAAGGCACAATGTGCATGTACATGTGCACGGCAAACAAAGAACATCAACTCAGTCAGTGCAGGATGTCTGGAAACTATCACCTTGTGATTATATACTCACATCGTTGTAGTGGGTCACATGTGATACCGAAATAGCCTATAATATGTGACTGGACACGGCGAATCAGCCGTAAAGTCGGCCCGGTCAATTTTGTTTTATTTCGTGTTTAGAAAATATATACCATAAGCTTTGAAATGGTATATCATTTGACTTCAAACGATATCCAAAAGCGGGGTTATGATTTGTTGAACTCTGTTCCTTCGACAAAATTGTATTTTTATCGGTTCTACATGTGTCTCTTTTCTACATTTCTGGTAATGAATATCCAACAGTCGCCGCAGAAGTGATGATGTAAAAGGATTAAATACCATAGCAATATGTTTTGAATATATGTCGCACTACACTAGTATGTTCACGCGGTACCTCTGCGTTGAACCATAGATGTCAAAGAACAGGGATAAAGACCTAGATCGCAATTCTATAGAATATTCATATCATGCTGATCACTCGCACCTGTAAGATTAGTATTATTGAAAAGAGCAGCATTGTATTCAATCTATGACTGCAAACACACACAGATGATGAGTGCAACCAGCTTGTAGTGCATGGCGATATAATTCAACAATTGTTTTCATCTATTGCTATGGTAGTTAATTACGGCGAATAGAGGATCAATGTATACGTACCGATTCTGCAACACCTGCGATATCCATGTCAGTATGTATGACATCAACAAAATGCGCATCAGATTTATCGAGTTTACAGTCAATGGGTTGACCTTCAAAGTTTGGTTTTGCTGGGTCAAGACCTGCAATTAAAAACGGAATGAAGTGGTGGAGAGGATTGTAGAAAAAGAAGAAGGCGGCGAAAGAGAAACAGAATAACATGAAGAAGAAACAGCATAACAAGAATAAGACGAATATAAGAAACACAAGAAGAAGGACAAAAGAGAGAGAATAAGATACATTAGTTGTACGTTAGTTTAAGTTGGTATAGTTAATCGGTCCACTTTCAAATTCTCAGCGGCACACCCCTAGCAAAACCAAACTTGAGTACCCCCTGGGTTTTAACATACCATGATCTTTAGTATACATTTTGATTGACATTTTTCACATCGTGTGACTGTCTTTAAAAGTGCGTTTTCAAATTCATTTCGTCTTAACCTCAGATGCAAAGGTCCTTGGTCTCTGCCATAAAATGTTTAAAAATATAAATCTCGCTGTATCATATCCAGGGTTTATGGCTACCCTGGATGTTCATACGCGCCATTTACCGCCGCCAATGCAGGATATCTCTCGCTGTACGTATGTATGGGGTTTCCTCATTGAACAAAAATGCAGTCGTGAGGAAATAAAGTTTGCAGAGAAATTAAAAACTTGAAGTCTATTTCCTACACTAATTATATGAGCAAAATATGTCTTCTCATCCGTGTTCATAAAAATGACAATTCATAGGCTTACTTAAAACTCTCTCAACTCGGATGTCGACTCGACTGTCAGACGACAAGTTTAATTTTTGTTTCAAGTTTCAAATATTTCGGAATTGTAAATTTTCATGACCATATTTGGAATCAGCATGAAAATGCATTAAAATGAGTACAAACAAGCCTAGTACTTGCTCAGTAGTTCTTAAGATAGCTCTTGATAGTGAGAACAAATCTTAAAATTTTGTTTTTTTGTTTAAGCATATGGCTAGGACACAGAGAATTAAAGTAACTCAACACTGGCTATTTGCCATGATTTATGACAGGAACGTGATATAAATAGGAATTTGGCAACAATATCGGTGGCTTGGCTACCGCACGTTTGTTTGTGAATGAGTTCATCAAGTATTTATAACACAGAAGTAATAGAATTGAATTTGAACTTTTTTATGTCAAGACATATCTAGTCATTAGTACTAGCTTTTATCATTACAGTAAAGCTGACGGGTTTGCGCATAGATAGCTGTTAACGTCCTTTTTAAAGCGGGCAAGTTTCACATTCCTGGAATGTGAGGCGGAATTGCTTGCATGTGCGGGCTGGTATTTAGATGCAATAAGAGCAGTTCATGACTTGAATTCAATTCAAAGGAATTCCAACTGCAATTGAATTGAATTATAGGATAAAGACATGATTTATATTGCTTTTTTTAAAACTGGTACATTTAATTCTTCCAGAACGAACTTCGTCTTCCTTTACTTACTCGACTTTGAATGAACTAAACAATCTGCTCTGCTCTTCCCAAATTAATAAATTATCTGTGGCATTCTAATTTTCTAGATTATGTTTTCGTTTCTTACAGTAGGTTTGTGCTGAAATCGTAATTTCTTATTTCCCGTCTTTCTAGTTATATTTGGCGTAGGCCTATGACTCAACAGTTGGAAAATATTCAGAGGTTGAATTTGATGCATATAGACTGTAATCTATATTACGCATCAAACGTAACCACATTTTGTTACGCGCGAAAATATCCAATAAAAATCTCACGATATCAAGATAATGGCATTTGCTAGTTTAATTTTACTCATACGAGCATAAGTCAGACGTTTAATCCTACATTGAAACCGGAAACGTTTAAAAAGTAATTAGTTGTTACTCGCGCACAAATATCTAAAATAAACTTCATTTAATCAAGATTATGACAATTGCGAGTTAGAATCAATCATACGAACGTGTATTAATTATAAGCCCTAAGATCAGGGCCAGACCATTACGTGTAAGTCTGTCGTTGATATCGATACATGCGATACATATTAAACGTAAGCAACTGGTGGTTTTTTTTTATGTCAAGCATATGTAGGTGCATTTACAGCAGAAATCTAGGTGATAACGCTGACCAAACTTCGACCAGGTGCAAATGACCCCAATGATCTGGTGAAGGGGTCACCATAGATAGCTGGTCGGACCATTTTGACAGGACAGGCAAGTGTAACCAACAATCGGGCTGATTTACCCTGATCGGAACCGACTGTAACGAGGTCTTTTATCATGGGTCAACTGCTCCACCTTTTTCAGATGAGCCATGGGGAAAGTATATATTTTTTGGTCCTGCGAGGATTTGAACCCGGCACATCCCGCACCAAACGCAAATACCTTAACCAGTGTGCCACGCTACTCTCTTGCTACACACATACGCATTGCATAAGACAATTTAAAATAAACTCCACTTAATCAGGATTATGACAGTTGTAAGTTGAAATTACCTCATAGAAGCATCATCAATCATTTAAACCGGAAACAGACCGTTTGTCCAAACGGTCATCTACGAAGAGCAAGGACTTAACACATAAACAATTTGTGTCGAATTTATTTATAAATACGTATTTATAAAATATACACCTGCTCGCTGCCATAACAGCTTGTAGACAGAACGGCGGGAAGTGACCATCTGCACTTATGTGCGGTCTTCCTGTACATATTGAATACAAAGGCGGCAAATCATGCAGCAAAATGCTTTTCAAACAAACCACAAAATTAGCTGCAACAGTAAAGGATAGAGCCTATACTGAATACATGTGTGCATACCATGGCTGAGCTCCCACAGTGAAGGATAGAGCCTATGCATTGAATACATGTGTGCATACCATGGCTGACCTTGTAGATTTTCCGGTCCAGCCTGACTAACTAACATGGGGGAGATATTGAGATTATTTTCCACCATTGGCATTCTCATGAACCGATTGTTAAATCTTCCCTTATAGCATTTCAGACTTGTTTGCATTAGTAAACAAACCTGCTCTGCGTGATGTTTATTGTGCTTCAATTGCAATTGCAATCACCACAGGAAAACCGTCACACAGCACTACAAACCAGGGATGTTCTTTTACGTCCCTATAGACAAGGTAGAAACTGACTGATATAGACACGCGAATACGCACGGATTTGGAGGCTTTCCATGTCACGTTTTAGGCGGTTTTAGTCTAATATTTACGAAGTCGAAATTAACTAGTGACGTGTTTGTTTCTTCTTATGGTTTTTATTTTTGCTTCAATAATTCTGTGCCTATATTTGACCTATTTCAAAACAGTTAGTCATTTTCCTTTAAAGGCATTTTCAGAAAAAAAATCTACGCCTTTATAAAAAAATTACATTAACTGTTTGCGTAGAGGTATCCCACGTACAGAGCCACGGTAATGTGTTTCGCATTTGGCACATTTTATATCAGTAATAAATTAGTAATATCAACGATCCCGACCAGAAAAAAAATTACGTTTAATATGATTATAGAATCATGCATATGAAGTGTGATTTTATTTATTTGCACATATCGCTATGACTGATTCTTTCTTTCTTTTTTCACGTGGTATATATTAGTTGATTTCTGACCTCAATGCCTGGCAGTATTCGCACGAATCATCACAATTTCCATAGTTTTTTTGCCTGGCAGTATGCGCGCGCATCATATTTTGTTCAGGGCTCGTGTTTTTAAAACTCCCGCCACGTCACAATAAGGCTATTGAACAGTATAGTGGTTGCGTGGGGTTCACTCATATCGATATATCAGTTCTTTGCCTTTGTTGATAAACATTGAGGTCAACTCATATATACATTGGTTTGTCTCAAGTTCGGTAGTGAAGTAGGTGTGTATTTCGCTTGTTGCAGTATCGAACCACGCGCGTTATGTTAATTAGCGCAAATCGTAAATTAACGCGCATTAAGGAGGTTTGTCGGTACGATTATAGCGCAACCGTAAATAAGCATTGACGTCACTAACGAACCAAAGAATAGATAGGAACGGTTTATAGCAATCTGTTGTTCGTCACTGTGCAAAAATCACAAAGGTGAGATATTTTCAAAGATTGTCACTTACCAGAAATTCGTCCAACAGTACCATTGAGGTACATGCCAGCATACCCTGCTGCCTGGGCCCCTAAGCTAGCACCAATCAAATGTACAGTCCCAAGTTTGATTTGTGTCTGAGCTGCAATGTGAGAAAGCAACATGGCGATTTGTTTTCCAACGACTCTTGTGTTTTGAACAGGTTGGGTGTATGCGAGAGGCCATCGTCCAGTAATGCCTGCGCCCTTTTCCCAGTCAACTAAGATCACATTGTAATCAGCCTGTGGAAGTAACAAAACACGAGAAAGGTTGTAACTAAATTAACTTTACAATTTATTTAAAATTTCTTTTTTATCAAATTTCAGAATAATAAGCCATCTTCTAGGAACCTACTACTAAAATAAATGAAATATTAATGGCATTGTCTTTTGACTTCTTCTTTTATATTTTATGTTTGTAATTATTTTTTGTTTTGTGACTGTCTGTATATTTTTCATGTTTTGGGGGACCAATTGACATAGATAATATGTTTTTCCTGTTGAAATCCACATCCCATATGGAAGACATGCACTGAATCTCCTCCTACATATGGGGGGGGGGGGTGTATATTTCAAATGGAATCGCCAATTCATCCGGTAACTCCATTTTGAAACGCACACTCCCTATGTGGGAGAATAATGACATGTCTTCTATTGTATAGCCTACATTTTAACCGAAATAGCAAAATAGTGCTATTTCTTTGAACAGAAACAGAGTAACCAAAACATGAAAAAGATACTATTATACAGGGAGATGTTTCCATGGTAATAACCTACTAATGTCACTTATAATATTGTTATTGTGAAATGTAAAAAGGCAAAATCCAACGTATAATTCTTTTTGTATTTTGCATTCCTGGGTTGATATGATAATCCTATCAATCCAGAGAACTAAGTATATAGCTTTCAACCCGTTGCTCGTGAGTGGGCTCGTGAGTCCCAAAGTCATAATCTCGTGAGGATCAGGTATTTATCATGAGAAGGAATGGACACGTATCAGGAGTTTAAAGGAGTATTTCGTGAATCTAGCATCTTCTTTTTATGACATTTTTCAGTACATATCCACAAAAAAAGCTTATTTCCAAAATTTCAGTTGATTCCGATATTGCGTTTCCGAGTTATGCATGATTATGTGTATTACACTGCTCCATAGACAATGCGTTGTAATTTCGTTCTGGTGCACCAGAACGAAATTAAAATTTCACGATAACTTTGCTAAACGAATTAATCTGCAAGAAATATTTTGTACATAAACATTATGTAGCCAGAGGTTTCCAGTGGTATAAAAATCTCAACTTTTTTTGAGAAAAGTGGGGGATGAGGCTGTGGATCACGAAATGCCCTTTAAGATTAAACAAAGACTCTATAGATGAGGTGACCTATGATGTCACATGTTTACATTCAGACCGCCCTCTGTTGTTTCAAAGCAGGCAAAATAACACAGAAGTGTCTATGACAGACCACATAAATCTCTTTAAAACTCAACTTTTAAAAACCTTTGAAGTTTTGTGTGATATTATGTATATAGCTTGATGCATTTATAAACAAGATTGATACCATTTTTGTATTATTTGCTTTGAAACCAAAGTTAATGAATAAAAATCAACTTCTTCCATGTAAACTATAGTGTTTTGTGCCTGACAGTTTTGATCACAGACCAACAGAGGGCGTATCAAATGTAAACACATGTCACCTCATCTATACAACAGACAACACCTGATGAGCCTAATGCTGTTTATAGCTTCCTTAAATTATCACCAAAATAGCTTCACTTCTCATGCCTGATCGAGCTCAATATCCTATCCAGCAACCGTTTAAATTTGACATCGTTTAATGGGGTTCGAATTGTATTAAGCAATTACTGCAGGCTTATTGGGTAATTATACAAATATATATTGGGACAATGAGCCATGTCCTGCATATGTCCGGGGAGGTTATAATATTTAAGGAGTAAATTTAGTCTTCTTGCTCATGACGTAGTTCATTAGCCTACATATCAGCTAACTTGTAGAAATTGAGGTTTGGTACACAACTACTCCAAGGTCATTTCATGACAATACACAATTGTTAGGGTTTAATTAAAGACCCATTTAGTAATTTGGTCATACGGATGATCGTAAAAATCATCAAAATTCAGATTTTGGTACATGTACCTTTGTTAGATGTGCTAACATAGCATGCTTGGTGGTTAAGCCGAAAGTTGTGTACCACATTTTTCATAGCAAAAATACCTAATGACAGTTTTAATGACGAATCCTTCACTCTTTGGCAATTTACAAACAAATGTAATATTTTACACCTTTACTGGGATCACTGAATGGGACTTTATAATTGTGAGATAGCGATGTCCCGATGTGTATGGCAAATGTCATATAAGTTTATTCACCTTAAGTTAGGATGTGTGTCAAAGATGACATTGATGAGGCTCAACCGGGTGAAATCTGGCTAATTGTTTATAATTAGGATAAAAATCCCATCTTTGATCAGTAGTATTCACCTCTAGTTATGATGTATTCAAAATACGAACAGTTTAAAAGTGCCAGCACCTTTCAGTACATGCACATTTGACACTGACACGAGAAGTATGATTATTTAGAATGAAAACTTCCCAATAAAACAACCGTATATAAGAAGTGAAGTTGTTGAAGGTAACGTGAAATGTGCCATTGGCAACGGGACCTTTTAAGACACTCCACACATGTACCCACCGTGGGATGTATGAATGCTGCGCTTGAGAACAATAACTATACGACTACTTCATTAATAGTAGATATAGAACGCGGCTCTTTTCTAAGCCATGTTTTTTACATCGAATTGCATTAAGCGTAGTATGTAAGTTGTCAAAGTTGACATTGATGAGGCTCACCCGGGTGAAATTTGACTAATTATGATAAAAACCTGCTTCGCTTTGACGTCATATGTCCTTGGAAATAATTTGTCAAATCCCATCTTTGTTAATACCACGCATTCAATCATACCGTTGCCAAAAATTATTTCGCATGGCACCTGTTAATAGCCATCCATATGTGGTCGATTAATTCCTTTGAGAGAGGGAAGGAGACATTATGGGAACCTGAGCAGAACAAGTTCATCTAGTTTAGTCATTTCGTGATCCTGACTTTACAACATATCCGGACAGGACACATATCAAGGACAGATATAGAATGCTTCAGGGAACTTGATCTGTCATCGAAGATTTGTCAGTTTTTTAAGGGAAGAGACATCAAATTTCCTGACATATCTGACGGTTGTTGTTTCAATCACCGTGGATGATGATGGTGTTTTTAATAACTGGGTCCAGGGGTGTAGCAAGATGCTCGGGGCCCATGGACAACAGTAGCGTAGCCAGCGGGGGGGGGCCTGACAAAAAATGAAAGAAAAAGTGCCCTCTGACAAAAAAAATGAAAGAGAAAATCAGAAGGGCAAAGGAAAAGAAAAAGGGCAAGTAGCCCCTTTTCTAGCAAAATTTAGGGCCAAAATAGTGTAAACATTTTCCGCGCTACGCGCACACATTGTAACAATAAAGCCCTTTTTAGCCGGATAATGGGCGAAAATAGTGTAAAATACCATTTTTTTCGCGCTACGCGCACACTTCATTCCAATAAGGCCCTTTTCGGGAAGCTCGAAGACATACAGTCTCTATGTATTGTATGATGCAACTGCAATTTTTTCGTCTGTGCCCCAAAAATTTTATTTGCCCCCCCCCCCTGACCAAGAAAGCTGGCTACGCCCCTGATGGACAAGGAGCAGTACGGGCAGCTTTTAACTTCTTCTATATCAGACCTATATCCCTAACCATTTCATTTTCCCTTTTGCATGGGCCCATGAACCCTCGGGCCATGGAATTCGTCCACCGGTCCATCTGCTTCCTACGCCCCTGACTTGGTCCTTTTTAAAGGACATACATTGTTTAATGGTTGTCGTACTATCCACCGCAATTCTGTGATGGATTTGATTTGACCTTTTTGGTAAATCCCATCAGATTAAATCTCCCTTAATTTTATTTTTACTTTTGCCGGGGTCCCTGAACCCTCGGGGCTCATGGACGTCATCCACCTTATACACCTGCTTGCTACGCCCCTGAGACTAACTTATATCACTGCTGTTGCTAGTGTTGTTTTGGTTGTCTCTTTGTACCACGCTATACATACCTTCTTCAAGAACACATTCTTCAAGCCATCAAAAGCACTAGAAGACTGCGTCCAACCATGAACAGCGACCATTGTAGACTTTCTAGCGTCAAACCCAGCGGCATACAATGCAGTAGACGACATCTTAGTAGTAATAGGTTGAATGCCTCTATTTCCTCGTTTGTAGAGCAAGAACCTAGTGCCGATCTGTGCAGGTGTCTGTGGTAGTGGAGCGCGTGTTTCCATACAGTGGCTACGCTTCCTAAAACATCCCAGTTCTCCGTGACAAACACAGTTAGCAGCTGTTTAAAGAAGTAAAAATGCAAGAACATGTTATTGCATGATAGACTCGTACGATGGGTATTCATTTATGCAAATAGAGGGATTCTGAAGGAACGACATCGGACAAGTATACAACTGTCATGGGGATTATACATACATACTGCAGTTACTGTCCGTTTTCCTATACACAATACACAGTGCTCTTTCCCATTGACGCGTGACCTCCACAAATAGCCCTACGTTAACAGTATGGGGATATGACTAGTTAACGTCGCTGTGTGAAAAATAACCGGCCAATATTAAAAGTACTCTTCTAAAGTTCTAGAAAATATAGTTTTTAACATGTCCTAAATTTTTAGCTAATTTAGATGTTTGGAAATATTCGTACTTTGGTGTTTTAGTTAATGTTATAGGTAATAGTACATTGCCTAGTTAACGTCGCTGTGTGAAAAATAACCGGCCAATATTAAAAGTACTCTTCTAAAATTCTAGACAATATAGTTTTGTAACATGTCCTAAATTTTTAGCTAATTTAGGTGTTTGGAGAGGGTCGTACTTTTGTGTTTTAGGAAGGATATGTAAACGACAGATAACACCAAAATATGAAGAAATTATTTCCAAACCGTGTTAAGTCAACAATCATTATGTTGCTCATTTTCAAGAATGCTGGTTTACAAAAAGCACGCCATTGTCTCATTTCGTGAACAATGGTACACATACCATTGTTTCCTTTCGTTTCCTTTATAATCGGTTACCCAACTGAAGCTTTAATACAAACTTTTTTGCGATATCGCTCATGAAAACAGTCACATGTGCACAGCCAGAGAAGATCCGATTTAATCAGTTGAGCTGTTTCAATGAGTGTTATCTTGGTTTAATAGCTTTTAATGGGGTTAAGTCCTGCAAAGGTCGAAATGAATTCTACTGTAGACATGACTGCATCATGAATAGGCTGCTCCGTTTCTGCATATCATTGTGAGCTGTCCCTACCCAGATGATGGCCCTTATCTGCTAAAGAGAGAATAGGCACCGCTTTGCTACTCGGATTTGGAACAAAGCCCTTCATGCGAACTGTCCCTTGTCCATTAAAAGGTTGGCGGTTCTGTAAAGAGTTGTTTACAATAGATACACGCCCCTTTGATGGCTCTGAAAAGAGCCCTTCATGTTAAATAGCCCGAGTCTACTAAGATGTTTATTAACTCCAATCGATGGAGACCAGGAGATCACTTTTATAAATGCCAAAATTATCGATTGTTGAAGCATGTATACCTGACATCTTGATAGGTCTTTTTTTTTTAGCAAGAACTTTGCAATAACGTGGGGGCTAATATCACATAATAAATAAGCCCGGGAAATAAGCAGCTTGTGTCGACGGAAGATGTCATTCTCCTTCAACCATTTAAAAGAGGATATTCTTTAGTTCCTACTTGATCCCCAGGCATGCCAGGCGTAATCCACACTTTGGCCTTGTCAGAAATCAAGGTTGTGATATACCCATGGGTAAATGTCTGCTTAATGTAATTATTAATACCCATGCGAAGGGGTGGACTATTTTGACGGCCTGAACCCTGTATGATAAAGTTGAGTCATGCTTTAAGATTTAACCCGAGTGCTCGACCAGTGGTTGGGGAGGGGTCTTGAATTTGGTATTGGTGTGGATGCACGGCTGGGATTACAAAACCGTACCACGACAAAATACAAACATTGACGCAAAATATAGTACTGTTGTGGACTTTAAAATTTCCCCCTTTCTACTAACCATTTAAACCCTGTCTGCAAACCCCATCTTGGTGCTCAATACTCGCACTGTATCTGTATATACGAGGGGTATAAAAAAGTTTTTGATACCCCCTCGTAGATAGGTTCCTTTTATTCTGGCCTCAAAAACTATTATCATCCAAGAACCAGCTATGTTTTGTGACCGTCGTCTTTGGGTCATATTAAATGTGTTCTATTTTATAGTAGGACTATAGGTAATCCACCAAACAAGACACAAATGTAATATATAGATACTAACGGTCGCACAATGTGGCACCTGCGGTTCCAGCCGCTCCGGCGGCTCCGGCTATTGTCGGTTTCTTGGGTGCCGCCGCTGCTGCTGGTTCCCTTGGTTCCGTGGTGCCGTTTTTGGTTGTGTATACGTATTCCAATTATTATTCCAGTTGTTTGGGGCCTGTTGCTGTGTATTCCAACCATTATAAGTCTGGGCGCCTGATTTGAAAACAAAAAGGTGAAAAAATAACGAGTCAATCAAGAAAGTAAGTATCTGAGTTGTATATAACTCGAGTTATTTCATGGTCGAGTCATGTTAGCAATTTCTCGTACACAAGTATAATCTATTCAAAAATATCAAAATCTGAGTCAGATTTTGAAACGTTGAGTCATTATACGTATTACAAGTATAATCTGGTTTTTTATTGTGTCAAACTATTAGCGAATTTGTGAATGTATTTTCTTAAGAAAGGTAAGCCTTTGTTTGAAAATTGCAGTTAGTGGCAACACCCAGGGCCGTTACGACCATTAGGCCAGGTAAGGCGGTCGCCTAGGGCGGCAAACGCAGAGAGGCGCAACAAAAGGGCGAAAAAAAAACGGGAATGGAAAAAGAAAAGGGAGAAAAAAAATGAGGGCGGATAAAAAGAAGAAATTAAGAGGAAAAATAAAAATGGTACGAAACAAAAAACAGGGCGGAAAAGGAAGAAAACTGATGAGTTTTCAAGGGGGTAACCCCATTAGCACTTTTTTAGTATGCTTTGATGGGGCGGAAGGGAGAGGCTTTGCCTAGGGCGGCAAAATCCCTAGGAACGGCCCTGGCAACACCTTTCAGTACATGCACATTTGACACTGACAATAGAAGTATTATTATCAAAAATGAAAACGTCTCAATAGAACAATCGTACATAAGAAGTGAAGTTGTTGATGTAACGTGAAATGTGATATTGGCAACGGGACCTTTTTAGGCAATCCACACATGTCCCCACCGTGGGATGCATGAATTCTAGGGAACAATAACAATCATAAGCCTTGAATGCCATCTTATGCGGCTCATATACCATGTACACGTTCAATTTTCATCAATATCAAAGACCCTTGATACAAGAAAGGATACAAAATCTACCATTGTACCAGCACAATGGTAGATTTTGTATCCACTCCTGCATCTAGGGTCCGCAATATTGATCAATAACATTGATCGTGTATGGGCCGCATGACAAATGCATGAGGCAGTTTGGCGAAATTGTAAGGCTGAAACCTTTTACGGTCTACTTTATTTCAGGAAACAATTTTTTGAGATGCGAAGAATAGGGTCGTCCGCACCCAAGCAAAACGTCGAATTTTGTTTTGGTTTACGTTCAAAGGGTCAAATTTAGTTAATTAGTTTCAAAGCACTGAAAGAGCACATTTCGGACTCAAATAAGGTTATGTAATCAATAATGTGAACTACAGCTAGAGCTGTGTTATTGTTCAATAATGAACTATAAATACACAATAAGTATAGTCAATAAGATTGTGCTTGCTAACTGTTCAATTAGTAACAATTTTGCATATTTATTATTAAGACCAGTATTGCACATTTTAGCGGACATAGTTACAAGTTGCATTCGTGCCATTGGCAGCTGTTATGCCGGTTTCGCGTGACAGGAAATATTTAAATAGCACATGCTAATCAAAATGCAAAACATGCTAAACATGTTTATTATACAAGGTCTTCTGAAGGTATTGAGGGTAGACGAGGTATGTTGGTCGAAGCAACAAAAAAGTCGATTATCATTATCTAAATCAAGATATTATTGAAAAATAACACTTTGATGTTTTGCAAAACTTCATTTTACAAATCATATACTTTGAAAACTTTGAAAGCTTGATTTATTGTTGTGAATGAGTCAGAGGATGATTTAAGGAAGCCCCATCATGCACTGTAAAAGTGTTATCACTATAGTTGCAACTGCCACTTTACTTTTCAAATCCCATTGAACTCTGTGCAAAAGATGTTGTTTTAGAATTGCCCGTGTGTCGTAATTACTTGGTCGATTTCAGATTTAAAGTGATGTATGCATGAAGGATAATTCACACCTTCTGTAGATAACATAAAATGTGAAATCGACCAACTTTTTGAAGGGGTTTTTATTGTAAATATATCTGTCCAAATTCAAATTTAACCATGCACGTGTGTATGCAGTGGGCGGCAGTGGTGTCATGTTCACTCACACAGCTGTGCTAACCGCAAGACTTGCTGGGAAGTGCTTAAATCATCCTCTGTGAATGAGTTATGTATACGTTTTACAAAAGTGTTGTTGTTTCAGCCCTCTTAACACCATACCTCAAGAACCACAGAACCTACAAAAGTAAATATGTGATATTTAAATTCTTCTACACACTCGCTATGAAATGATCAAGGTAATTTTTGCTAAAGCTCACTGCAATTCGCAAGATGCTGTGAACTAGCAAATCGCATTTTAAAATTATTTTGAATTGTGGCCAACTGTGAGAAATTGTTGACATGTGGGCAAAAATCAGTATTTGTATTTGTGTTTTAATTATTTTGTTTCACAAGTATTTTGAAGTAAGTTAAAAATAGATTGGTAATAACTTATTCTTCTAGAGTTCAATACAGCCTGTCTAAAAAAAAATTGTGCAAGTGAAAAGCGCCCTCTTTGGCAATTAGAAAATACCGTTGTGACATAATGCTTACATCAACGTTAAGGGCACAGTCTTAGCTCTCAAATACTGTTTGGTCTGTTCAATTTGCTCTTTTTAATCGCGAGATATGTTTAGTTAACAATTAAAGGGTAAAATCACAATTGTGCCACTTTTACTAGGGAATAGGGCTGGTACATGTAAATCAATGATAGCTGATGTTAATGCGTCTAATGCACTCCCCCTTCGCATTAGACGCATCAACACCAGCGCGTGTGCATTATTTTGTCTAATTTCATTAATTTGTCTAATTTCATGAACTTGTCAAAGTTCATTAACCTATAAGTGTGCAATATTTGTTTGTCTTTTAACATGTCTTGAATGACAAATGAGAACAGTATGCCATGGTAAAATCATTGACATGCAGATATATTAAATTTTACAGCAGAATGTGAAATATTTATGTATCGTTTAATTGGTCGTAAGTGGAAAAAGAGAACCATTATACCTTTATCATGATAAAACATTAAAAACAATTATGTATTGTTGTGTAATTGATGCATTCTTTTGATTTCACGAAGGAACTCTTGATAAACTTGATGCTATCATTGATTTACATGTACAGCCCTCTTCCCTAGTAAAAGTGGCACAATTGTGATTTTACCCTTTCGTTGTTAAGCAAGCATATCTCAAGATTAAAACAAGCAAATTGAACAGACTGAACGGTATTTGAGAGCTAAGTCTATGCCCTTGACGCTGATGTAAGTATTATGTCACAACGGTATTTTCTAATGGTCACAGAGGGCGCTTTTCACTTGCACACTTTTTTTTGAGACAGGCTGTAGATAACATCAATAGTGCATGTGGGTACCTTACAAATAACCTTGAAAAAGTATCAATGAATTAAGCATGATTAAAGTTCCTTCCTTTCTGCCTTTGCGTTCAGAACACTTGTATGAATGTCTTGTTAAAGATAGCGGATGATCTCATATTTCAACTTATTTCCAATTCAATAATGTCAACTTAAAAAGATCAATTAAATATATAGATATGATTAACAGTCAGAATTAATAGGTAAAGTTTCACGGGAAAATTTTCTGTGCACGTGACACATATGGGCGCAGACATTAGCATTATGGAATGTGACCCCGAGCACAGCGGGTGGTCTTCAAATGTATTTGAATAGGAAGAATTCCTCCTTTGATGCAAAATAAGTAACTTGTCGCAAGTTAAAAATATTATGGTAAGAGTTTCCGTAGATAAATATTTTTTCCGTAGATAGATATTTTTGAAATTGAATTTTGATGATATTGTGAAGAAATTAAGATTGCATGATATTCAATAAATTTGCAATACACAAATTTCTATCAAAATTGTGGCCAAGAATACTATTCTAATTCAAAATTACTAAGACTTGAATAGCGAGGTCCCCGCCGGGGTCAGAGATCAGGCTCGAGGTTACACTTACATTGATACGCATTGGTCACGTGTCCAGAAAATTTTCCCGTGACTGTTGCGATTTGGTAGTTCACAGTATCTTACGAATGGTAGTGAGCTTTGGCAAAAATGGCATTGATCATTACATAGTGAGTGTGTAGAAGAAATCAAATATCACAGATATACTTTTGTAGGGCCTAAGGTTCTTGAGTAAAAAGGGTTGAAACAACAACACGTTTGTAAAACGTACATAACTCATTAGCAACAATAATGCAAGTAAGTTTTCAAAGTATATGATTTGTAGAATGAACTTGTGCAAAACATCAAAGTGTTATTTTTCAATTATATATTGATTTAGATAATGAAAATAATTTTTTCCGCTGCTTCGACCAACAATACCGAGTCTACCTTAAGCGTTCTCTTCCACCGTGTCCACAGTAACTAAACATGTGCCCAATTTTCTACGGGAAATGAAAGTCGCTACCTTTTTTTATTTATTTTTGTGGTTCATTGTCCCAGGTGGTGCATCTTCTTTTCGATTTGAAATTCATATACTTTATGTATTTTCAGTAGCGCGATTTTCTATGGTTATAGCACGATTAGTATGTCAGAAAACTTACTTATATTTATCTATATATTTTTGCTAACAAAATTGGAAAATATGTCCAGGTGTATGCTTTAAGGAAGGGGTATGAACGTTTGGACAGTATTTATTGTGGGACATTAGAGCACATCAGACATATCGAATTGCATTCTGAATAATTACGAAGAATGTCCTTCTGATATCAAATAATTTTGATTTTTTGAAATTCGCAATGTAATACACATTTTATGGCAAATGATTAAAAATTGATATTTTTGATATTTAACAGTACTCGAAGTTAACTTTATAAACCTGATGATTTATACTTAAAGTGTATGTAGGTGAGATGAAAAGCCGACGATCAATTGAAAATTTTGACCTTTCGTATTGAAGATATGGATTTTTTCCCCAAAACACCAACAAAAATTAGTTCTTTTGGGAAAAAATCCATATCTTCAATATGAAAGGTCAAAATTTGCAGTTGATCGTCGGCTTTTCCTCCCAGCTACATTCACTTTAAGACTATATCATTAAATTTATCAAATTTACTTCGAGGACTGTTATATCTCCAAAATGCGAAAAATATCAAATTTTAATAATTTGTCATAAAATTTGTATTATATCGTGAATTTTATAAAATGAAAATTATTTGATATCAGAAAGACATTCTTCGTATTCAGAATGCAATTCGATAGGTCTGGTGTGCTCTCATGTCCCACAAAAAATGCTGTCGAAACGCTCAAAACGCTCATTCCAGTTCCCTTAAGGCAAACGAAAGTCGCAACATCCATACAATTCTACATGGTCTCAGCAAACACAAAACGTTTCCGACATTATTCGCAAAGGTTTAGAACAGGCTGCCAGGAAGTATTTAAATGTCGGGTTATATTAAGGGTATAAAATGATTTCATAACATTCAAAACGGTTTTTTTACCTTTTCTTTAGAAATATTAAAACAAAATATTTGGCAGTATGTTTGCAAACATTGTTTTATATTAGCATTATGACAACACGTTAAAAATTTTGTTGCAGTGTGTTTTCACACAAAACGTTTTAAAATGTTTTCATGACCTGTATAAAACCTGACATTTAATGTTATTGAAACGTTTTACCAAAAGAAAAACTCAGAACAGAATATGTTTAAAACCTTTTGTGTTTGCTGTGGATATACTTTGATCCAGACAAAACCTGATATTTTCAATTTTCAATAATTTATACCTAGGCTACCATGTAAAATGTATTTTAGCGCGACGTGTCTTTTCTTTTATGTCAGAAGGAATGATTAAGAAGAAGATGAACTCAGGGTTAGATAATTATAGACTGTCTATAATAGACATAGATGAATCTAAATCGGATCTATACTTGGTAGATACCAAGGGGCATCCTGGTCACGGATGAAAAACATTTCCTTGGCTGACTCGAAGGAAAGAGTAAATTTAAGTCGGGTCTTTTTGAAAAGAGATGAATACCGTATGTCTATCACATATACTTCATACATGACATACTGTCTTTAGTATTTTAATTGACAGTTAAAAGGTGCTAAAATAAGTGCTTAGCCACCGAAGGCTGAGGCTATATTAAGGGATAAGTGAAATTAGTGTTATTTGACACCACTTTCTTTGTGTATGATTTGATATAAACATCTCAAAAAGTAACTAACACCCCTTAAATAATGGCCATTATTCAAAAACGGGCGATTGTATTATAAATTTGTAAAATGCGTTGGAAGCAGATTGTATTTCTGCGCATTTTGACCCGGGGGGGGGGGGAGGGACTCAACTTTAATTTTGGTAGGGACGTGCCGCTGAGAATTTGAAAGTGGACCCATAAATATACCAATTTTTCAAGAAATTTGGACCCATATACCAAAAGTCAAAATTTTCGGCCAAATTTAACCCAAATTGTCTAGTTTTTACAAATTTTCCCAATTTTTTTGGGAAAATTTCACAATTTTGGCTAGATTAACCCTAACCCCCTATAAGGGCTTTTCGGCGACGGGAAGGGAAAGAAGGAAAGAATAAAGAGAGAAAAGAAGGAAAGAAGTTGTTTGCTCTGGGTGGGATTCGAACCGAGACCCTCGCATGCCAAGCACTCGGTCGGCGACACTTTGCCACGGGTCTTGGGCTTCGCTGGCAAGCGAAACCGTGCCTATATATCACTTAGGGCGATTGCGTCATCACACCACGTGGGATGCATGCACGAACAGCACATCAAGTATACTGTAGTATTTTGTAGTATTCAGGCGGGTTAGGGTTAAGGTAAAATTGGAATTTTTTTTGAAAAAAGGACCCATTCATTTACCAAAATTGGCTTAGAAAAAAGGGGTCATTGATATACCAAAAGGCCAAAAATGCTACCCATATTAGCGGCACGTCCACGTATTATAGGCCTATATTAACGTCACAGCGATTTGAAAGTTGCAGTAAATTCTATTCGTTTTGTATATATACAATGATATATAAATGCAAGGAAATTATTCTGTGTAATGCTCTCTGTGTGTTTTTGTATTGTTGTAACTAGACTACAACTTTCAAATTTGGACCTCACTACATTAAATTGACCGGTATTTTATTGTTTTTGGGGTATGGTATCAAGTTTTCAAAATGCACAGAAATAAATTCTGCTTCCAACGCATATGGTCTCAGGTAATACAATAGCCCGTTTTTGAAAAATGGCCATTATTTAAGGGGGGTTAGTTATAAGTGTTTACTGTTTATTATAAATGCAAAACGTTATCATATCCGTAGACTTTCCAGACAATTTGAACCTCAGGATATGTAGCTATATTTAGCATGTCTAGGTGTGTCAAATCATACTCGGGCAGTGTCAATGTTCATCCTATGTTCAGGATTTGGTCGGCCATATTTGGTTCCGCATGCACCAAACAGGTGTTGTGAGTGCCCAATGGGCATGATGGGTGGGTTAAACCCGCTTAAAATTCGGTGCTAGATTCCTTTGTGTTGTAAACTTTCATCATTCTATTGTCTACGTGTAACACGGGTGATAGAATACAGTTTAAAATACCCTTCAAGGCCGCATCATCTCACATTTTAGGTGAGATAGCTGGGTCCCCGTCGCGGCTATGGCTGCCATTGAGGAGTAGGAATGCGTGAAATTGGATTCGTCTATATGCGCTAAATTTTAATTTGAATATAGAATTATTTGATATTCACAAAAGCTAGAATTATGATTATTATTAAAATGCTTTATGTTAGTCCCTAGTAATTATTATCTAATTATGAGCAGACTATTCTAACTTGTGTTCATGATATTCTTTATCGAATAGCAACGTTTGCACAGTATTTTTGTGGGACCCGAGAGCACAGCAGACATACCAAATTGAATTCTGAATACGAGGAATGTTCTCTCTAAATTCCAGGGACTTATTAGAAGGACAAAACCTTGAAAAGACTTAAAATTCAAATCTAATGGATTTAAATTTTACTCTAATAAAGATTTGAATTTTAAGTCTCTGAAAGGTTTTGTCATTCTAACAAGTCTCTTAGACTTATTTTTAAATCTTAGGAATTTAGAGAGTTCTTCTGATATTAAATAATTTTGATTTTTTTTAATACAAATTTTATGACAAATCATTAGAAATTTATATTTTTGATATTCAACAGTCCTCGAAGAAAATTGTAAAAATTTATAATAATATCTCCTTACAGTGCATAATAGGTGACAGGAAAAGCCGACCATCATTTAAAAAAATTGACATTTCATAATAAGGATAATGGCCCTACATCTTCAATACTGATACGAGCATGTATTAAAAACATGTTAACATGTTTAGCCATGTTAACATAACGTGTGTTTTCTGTTTCGGCTCAAAGTACCCCTTTCCGATTTTGATCGTTCAGAGTCATGATAGGGGTTATTAAATTATCTATTAGATTATTATCAGGAGGCTATTAATTTTAATTAAGTTACTACGAGTCAGTGTGAAGAAAAGTTACTTGAATATATTTGTAAAAGCATGCATAATAGCAATGCTAAATACTTGAGCCTAAAATACAATTAAGCCTCCATGCGCTACACAAACAAATCTAATTTATTGGTACATGTAAAGACAAACGAAATTATGTTCAAGCCACAATATGATTAAATTTGTAAAAGATCAAAAATTTAAAATGGAAAATGGAAGAAGTGAGTATAAAGAAGAGATTTGAAACTATTTACTGTACAATCTCTACAAAAACTGACGGGCCAACATGTTCCATAAAATAATAAGGAGCAGCATAAAGTTTCTTTCACCGAAGCATTTTAAAATCGTTTTGCAGTTACACTTAGCATGCTTAGGTCCTACACGCCAGTGAGAATAAACTTTTTTTGTAGACGAAGAAAACGAGTTGGATTGTAAATCTATACATAAGTTCTGTCAAGTATACTTCTCTGCAAGTTCAGATTTTTAAATAGAATTATTAAAAGTATACCACTCTCTTACCTGCACCCATATGAAGTACACATAATGTGAGACAAAGTATAGCGGAATTCATCTTGATCGTGCGTATTTCCAAAATATGTTTCAATAGTATAAAAGTAGAAAAACAATATCGTTAACAAAATATCTCTTTTATATTCCGACTCCGCTAGGACCGACCTGCAGTCCGCAAGTATTTATTCCGAGACAGACCGGCCGGTGTGATTCCTTGTGAAACAATGATCCAGTGTGGATTGGCTAAGTTGGCTATGTATTCTTCCTCTTCTGACTGCAACTTAAGATCGGCAACTCGGATGTGTCATTGGTTGAGTAAAGTATAACGGCCCACTAGCGGATACGACCTATATTTTTAGCAACTCTTGCAACAACCTGAAGTGTTGCCAAATATTAGGCAGCTCTGAAAGCGGGAGGTGTACGCGTAATGTCCAGTTTTACCATTCAAGACTGAAGGGAGTGAATACGATATCCTAAATTGTGGATGAAGTAGGCCTACGTAAGCGTGAGATCTGTTATAGTTATATTAATCGGATTCCTTGCATCGTTTCCTTTCTGAAAATGCATACTTTTATATACTTATCATCATTACGAGTACATTTACTGCCTCGGGGAAGGAATACACACTTTCAGACTATTAATTGTTTTATAGTGCTGTCTTTATAGGCGGAACACATGATGCTCATTTTTGTTCTCTTACAATGACCCCAGTAATGATCATTTTCGTATAAAATTAAATAAACTATGAAAATCAGTTATCATTACAAAAGAAAAGCATTTTGTACTTTAAAGTACTTCAATTTCAATTTTTGTAGATTTTTTTCCTTTTCGACAGCCATGATGTTACTGCCTCTGGTTTATTGAAAAGGAATTGTTATTAATAGAGAGTTTGCGATTTCCAAACGTATACGTGTCGTATGCCCGTATATCTAATTGAAAATCACTCTCCTGTGATATGATTTTGGCGTTCGATACGTACGTTTGGAAATTGCAACCTAATCACATAATTTATACGGGACTGACGTTTTTAACATGTTGAAAGTGGACAGTGACCCAATAAGGTGTATTTTAGGAATCACTGGCAACACTTCTATTTAAGCGAGTCTGCGGTGATGGCGTCCGGTGAAGGGGTTTAACTAGGGGCCGAATATATGGAAACTATTTTTAACATTCTGTGGCGTATACGCAAAAGGTGTGAGTAATAGGCACACTTGTTTGTCAACTCTTCCGTAGGCATCCATGCACGGTCACTTGAAACTAAGATAGCTGCAAATAACATAGCAAAATCTCCAACCACCATGACTTAGGGGAGCCCTGTAAACCTTAACTTCATGAGCAATATTACCTTTCATAATGTTAGTGTAAATTTACCAGCGCGCGCAGCGATTACCGTGTAGTAAAGAATAGATATCCTTCCAAATAGACGGACATCCTCAACGTTTTAGTAAATTAAAATATCCATAAATGAGTTTTGAGTTTTAACTTGATAGCAGATAAATACTAGAGGGAAAAGGCATACAAAAACTTGAAAAATAATATCCTATGTCCGACATAACCTGCGGACACAAACGCGGGTGTCGACTGCAGGCGACTTTTTTTTTATTCAAAAATTTCACAATTGTAAATTTCCATGACCACATTTGGAATCCGCATGAAAATGCATTAAAATGAGTACAAACAAGGCAGTGGTTATATCTCTTGAAACTATCTCAAAACTTGGACTTTTTATGTGAAAAAGCCCATGGCTAGCACACAGAGCATTACAAAGACTATGCCTACCCATTAGAGAATGAATTTGGAGAAAACCTTCTGATAATTACAAACACTCGCTGAGCAGCAAGACCTTCCCTCTAAGTTTTTAATCCGATAAGCTGATTATCTATTTGTTTTCATGAATTGGAAGACATTCTTTGATGTATTACTGAGCTCAATCATCTGAAATTACTGGAGCGTGAGTCACCCAGGCTGGTGGCTCAGCATAGTATTTATGAACAGAAGGTTTTCTTCAAATTCGTCTCCTAATGCTCTTTACAGTATTAGTTAGTTACTGTCTAATCTGTAGCTTTCATGATCCTAGTATTGTCGAGATGGCGTAAAGTGGGCCTGTTAAGATTGAATGAAAAATATAGGGCTATTTGTTTTTTCTGACGCTCCAATTTTATTTGCCATTAAATGGTTTTCGTGATAAACACAATATAGTGTGCATAAAGCAACACTTAAGTTATGTTAATAACATACTGAATCAGTGTTAATAAATTACGTTAAGCATGTTAAGGGCTGCTCTAAATCGGACAATATGATCGTGTTTGAAAATAAACATTTTTTTTTTGCAGTGTAGGGTGTTTTATTTGCGTGTTTCTTTTTATCGCCTTACAACTTAATTTATAAATATGAGTGTCTATAGGTCTTACTCATTGCTCATTCAAACAATTAATATACATGGAAAGGTACGCAGGGATTAGAAAAATACAACACCCAAAACAGAACATTACACGTGTTATTAGAAGAAAACGTTCAAATACTTGAGAAATTTGTCATTAGGCGGAGACGCCCTATTTAACAACATTTAGTGATTTTGTTGACAAAATATCAACATCAGGTGAAAAGTAAAGCTAAATAGGGCACCTCCGCCTAATGTTTCCGAAGTTCAAGGATTAACATAGTCTACTTGTGATTAGAAAAAAAAGAGAGAGACTGGCGTGTGGTTTCAGTGAGAATTACGATTGGGTGACATTCTACATGGGCTCCATAAAAGTTTTACATTTATTAGCGCCTTTAAAGCAATAAAGGTGTGATACACCTATAGGTGTAATTTTTATCATTCCCAAATTGTTCCTCTGTGACAGACTACTGTCTAACAGTCTTGGTTCCGTCTCTGGGCAATGGAGCAATACATACTACAAAATACTAAGGGGTGAAATCAAAACTCGACCAGCGGTTGACCGCCGGTTCCGTCCGGTTTCTATTGTTCTAAATAATGGACACCGGACGGAACCGGCGTGCAACCACCGATGGAGATTTGATTTCATCCCTAACGTCCTCCGGGCACACTTTACGCCAAAATCCGATTCTAAATTAGCCTACGGATAGCATCAAAAAATTTGTACGGGGATATGTCACACAGACTTTCGAATGCTGACTCGGACTTTTTGCTGTTTTGCTACCTATCATTATATATGCCAACAAAAAGCGCTCAAACACACTCAAATCTGGCCTTATTGGGCGTTTTTTAGGACACTTTTGCCGCTCTTTTCAAAGACACTAATCTAACAGGTGCGAGTGAAACACGTAAAATATACATTTTCTTCAACAGGTACACAGATAGTATCTTTTAATGTAAAGTTTGCGTTAATATGACCCTATAATAACCGAGACCATTTGAACGCGTTCTATAATGTCTTGGCAAATTCACACGTAATTGAATCAATTCAATTCATAATCCATGTATCCTGACAATTAATTAAGGGCTAAAACCGTAACGTCATAAGAGTGATAGAAAGTTGTTTATGGGGAGAAATAGCAAAGCTGCCTCCTGTGTTAGATTCTCTCACTGTAAATAACAATAGTTTTTGAAAAAGAAATGTATAATATTAATAATACTACTGAGGTGATCAATTCGATATCTTTAAGGAATCGGATGGCAACGTTTGCATAATATTTTTAGCACACCAGACATTCTGAATACGACGAATGTCCTTCTGATATCAGGTTTTTTTTTAAATTCGCGATACAATACAAATTAAATGGCAACTGATTGAAAATTGATATTTAACAATCCTCGAAGTAAACTTTATAAATCTAACGAAATGTACTTAGATTGTATAAAGCTGGGCGAAAAAGACGTCCATCGTATGAAAATAGTGAACATTAGTATTTTGACCTTTAGTAGCTTTTAGTATTGAAGATACTTAAAATCATAATTGAAGAAAAATAAAGCAACAATTGCCCTGTGCATCTTCCTTGTTAGCAGAAAAAACACAGTGTTTTGTGCCCAAATAGGGTAACATTGCACAATATTGAGCGCTTTGTGCGTACTGGCCCATCAAATAACAAAGCACACCTTCATTTGGGAGCTAAAAGGTTGAAATTTAAATTTTTCGCCTACGCAAAAAAAAAAAAAAAATAATAATAATAATAATAAAATAAAAATGAATAAACATAAATAAATGAAAAATAAAAAATCCCAGTAAAACTGAAACAAAACTTTGCCCCTCCCTTAAATCTTAATGCTTAAGGTCGTAAATGAAGGCCTAGTTCACTTTAGCATGTTAAGGGCAGCTATGAATTGCAACACGTTATGTTATGAAGATGTTCCCTTTGAAGTACCCAAACACGGCTTTTTGGAGGCATAGCAACAACCCAATGACTTCCGAACAGGTGTCAACAACAAACATGACAGACGCATGGCTGAGTCTAAAAGTGCTCTAAAGAAGATAGACTTGAAGATCTCGGACTCCGCCATTTTTCCACGTCACTCATGTGAAATCGTCGTTTGTGAAACCTCTATTAGACTCCCCTTTAGTTTACTGTGTAAAATGCCAGTACTAAACTTATCTTCTTTGTGTTTGGGAACAAGCATTGCATCTACAACAATGATTTACCCTTCCCTCTGCCCGTCAATTAAAGTTGGAACACATTGGGAAACTGCTGAAGACATTGGCATTTCTCAACATTGCATGGGCATGATGGGGAGCCTGGGAGGAATGAGAGTTTACCGTTCTTTACACGAAAGTGTTCCAAGATGTTTTTCCAAGATTGTAGATACTCCAGTTCTGACGATGACAAAATAACGTGTGGTTGCACGTTGATGAAAACCGGGAAATCAGCTTGTCGAAAGAAACAAAGTGGAACAAACAAACCAGAGATACTTAGTACCCTGAGCTGTCAGTAATTTCACTGACGCATCTGCTGAAAGTATCTGGAAAATGTAACTTTGTTGTGTAATGGTCAGGTCTGTATTCGATCGGTCTGCCGACGTGTTTTGTCGCACAATAGAGATTTGTAGAAATAGAAATGGAAAGATGTATAAAACGGACTATTTATTATAGAGATTAAGCAGGTTTGTTATTGTTCAACTAGTTCAAGGTTACTTAAAAAAACGGTATTAATAAATGGTGAAAAGATGGTAAAACTCATAAACTGACGTTTCATCATAGACCATCTGATTTCTTCAGAGTTGAAGCTTTGCTCAGTAGCGTAGCCAGCGGGGGCGGGGGGCAGGGGGGCAGAGTGCCCCCTGACAAAAAAATGAAAGAAAAAGTGCCCCTCTGACAAAAAAATGAAAGAGAAAATCAGGAGGGCAAAGGAAAAGAAAAAGGGCAAGGAGCCCCTTTTCTAGCAAAATTCAGGGCCAAAATAGTGTAAAATACAAAATTTTCCGCGCTACGCGCGCACATTTATAACAATAAAGCCCTTTTTAGCCGGATAATGGGCGAAAATAGTGTAAAATACCATTTTTTTTCGTGCTACGCTCTCACATCATCCCAATAAGACCCTTTTCAGGGAAGCTCGAAGACATACAGTCTCTATGTATTGTATGATGCAACTGCAATTTTTTCGTCTGTGCCCCCAAAATTTTATTTTGCCCCCCCTAACCAAGAAAGCTGGCTACGCCCCTGGCTTTGCTACTAGTGTGACCAGGTCTTTTGTCGGCGGAGAGTATTGACAAGACTGCTTGATTAGCAATATAATGAACAGAGACGAGGGATCCTGTAATCTCAGCAATCTTTACAATCCTCTGCTACAAAATGAGGTATAGGACTGCAGTAGACCTACTTTGCCAACACTCCGGGCCAACACCCACCGTACGCGTAACAGAGTTGTATAAAACTATGAAAACTTCTCGTGCCTTTTGACGTTAAAACAAACGCAGCGACACTTTTGTCTCGGCGGTTTCCACTGCGGCACCTTGAAACGAAAATGCCGCATTGTTTTCAGCTACGTAAAACGAAAGCCGCAAACAAAGATATAAGTGTAACTGATAATCGAAAATCGCAACGGAGAACTGAGAATCCCAGTTGAGAAACGAAAATGTATGTAGCGTTTCTTTATGTTTTTGCAACGAAAACCACACTGAAACATCGGATTATATTAGTTTGCATTCCATCAAGTAAAGATTAAATTGGATAAGGTCAAAAACCTCATCGCTTGTGAAAACATTATTTACTGGCGTACTCATAGAAATTTCTTTTTTCATTATGTATTTCGGAAGCCGCACAGCCCTCCTAATCCAAACTCCGGGGCATAACGTTGATGGACAGATATAGTGCCGTTTGAGTGTCACAATTCAGCCGAAGGTCATACAAAGTACGATAACCAACGTTAGCCATTTGTCTAATCCCAATTCCGAGGTCAAAGTTTATCCAGGTCACACTATCTATTTTATAATCAGAATTGGTTTAAACAAAATTTGAGCAACTTTGAAATTGGACGCCCGTTTAAAATTTGACCTTGGAATTGTGGGGTTGCACAAATGGCTACCTTTGGTTAACGTACTTTAAGATGTTAAGTGAGCCACAAGGAGAGGAAACACTATGACCTTGGGCTTGATTTGGTGATCTCCAGTACTAATACGTTGGGAAGGTTATCTTTCAGTGAACCTTCAACCGCCTCCAAGATAGAGTAATCCCAATTGATTGATTTGCTGATCTCCAGTACTAATACGTTGCGAAGGTTATCTTTCAGTGAACCTTCAACCGCCTCCAAGATAGAGTATATGCATATGGTTTAAGGTACCAGTAGGATATAGCATCTGTAAAGGTTATTCAAGGTCATAGTCATGGGCAGTGCTATATACACAAATACCACTTGATCCTATGATTCATATAACCCAGTAAACACATCACTTAAAGTTATAAATTACTCCCTTCATAACAAGAAAATATTAAACTCAAAATCTATGCATCAAATTTTAAAACTGAAGTTTAAGGGAAGGGCAAAAAGCTTAAGGGAAGGGGTATGAACGTTTGGACAGTATTTATTGTGGAACATTAGAGCACATCAGACATATCGAATTGCATTCTGAATACGAAGAATATCCTTCTAAAATCAAATAATTTTGATTTTTGAAATTCGCAACGTAATACACATTTTATGGCAAATCATTAAAAATTGATATTTTTGATAATTAACAGTACTCGAAGCAAACTTTATGAATCTGATGATTTATGCTTAAAGTGTATGTACGTGGGATAAAAAGCCGACGATCGATTGAAAATTTTGACCTTTCGTATTGAAGATATGGATTTTTCCCCAAAACATTTAAAAATCCATATCTTCAATATGAAAGGTCAAAATTTTCAATAGATCATCGGCTTTTCCTCCCAGCTACATACACTTTAAGAATATATCGTTAGATTTATAAAATTTACTTCGAGGACTGTTATATATCCAAAAATATGAAAAATATCAAATATTAATAATTTGTCATAAACTTTGTAGTATATTTTGTAGAATTTCAAAAAATGAAAATTATTTGATATCAGAAAGACATGCTTCGTATTCAGAATGCAATTCGATACGTCTGAGGTGCTCTCATGTCCCACAAAAATACTGTCGAAACGCTCAAAACGCTCATTCCAGATCCCTTAAGCCAGTTTTGTTCTGCAAATTTTGATGCTTCGTTTGTCTTTATAGCTCAAAACCAAAAACTTGTTGCCATGGTAACCATTTGAATGAAAAAACGATGCTGATTTTGAAGTTGAAAAGTTTGTATCTGCAGAACTGAAATGGCTTTCATTTTCTTTGATTTTCGTTTTAAAGTAATGCATAGATTTTGAGCTAGTGTCTAGCTCATAATTAAGGGGGTATTGCTCTTTGTGGTATGTTTATATATGGCAACATTATTTTTTATTTATTTATTTATTATGCTTCATCACTGGCTCATATACCATTACAAAAGATATTATATATAAATATTGCACATACTAATCAAAACAAGGTAAATAGAATAAAATGCCAGCGAAAAGAATGGGACAAACAGGTGCACAATCACCTCTAGGACCATCCCACCTTTCGATTTTTGAAAACAAATTATGGAAGAAAAAACACCACCATCACAGCCCCATCCCAAATTAAATAAGCCTGCAATTTGAGCATCTGCAGTAAGAGCTCCAAGAGCATGTATTCAAAGCCCAAAGATGGTGACATTAATAATAGCTCTAGCCTACACATGATATGTGTTTATACATATGGTTCACATTTTTGCACCATGTTCACATTTGTTCACATTTTTGCACCATCACTAAACTATTTATATATCATCAAGGTAACCTGTCAAGTTTTATGATCAAAAACTTGTAATTGGGGTATAAGTTTAGCGGCTCAAAATATGCACAGGAAAGCTTATATTTAAACCAATTAGGTCCCTATATTGACAGCTCCCAAGATCCCTTATTTCCGCGAAATGTTGCTGCCTCTACTTTTATTGAAACCTCCGGAGGTTCCAACGGACTTTTTTTGTTGAAATATATCACTGTTGGTTGTTATCATGCACGTATAACTCCCGGAGCAAAGTCCCGAGCAAAGTAGGGCGGCAAAAAGGAAGGGCAACAGAAGTATATGGGCGGCAAAAATATTATTAAAGAAAAAGGGCAGAGAATTGTCAAAAATGTGTGTGAAACAAATTGAATTATACATACATTTTTAGGTTGCTACATACTAGCGTTTTTATTTATTTATTTATTTATTTATTTATTTATTTATTTATTTATTTATTTATTTATTTATTTATTTATTTATTTATTTATTTATTTATTTATTTATTTATTTATTTATTTATTTATTTATTTATTTATTTATTTATTTATTTATTATTTATTTATTTTCATATTTTATGCATGTTCGTGAGGCTTATTATTGAGCTATAAGAGGAGGGGGCTACTTAATCAGTCTTTCCACATATTCCCGGAATTCAGACTTTTTACTTTAGACAAGTGTAAGTTGGTGAAGAACTATGGACATCCATGAAAAAGCACGCCAAATGCTTTAGTTGTGATACCAATAAACCAAAAACATTTGGATGCATTTTAATAGCACAATCATGCATAGAGTACAAATTCTCGCATTCTTCCATGATCTTTACGGACTATAACATGGGATGCTGCCCATCAAAAAGGACAGAATAGCCGCATCCCATGTTTATTTGTATAATATCACATATTTGTATCGGGTGGGTGTATTGTGACCGGAAGGAAGATAACGATGATTAAGAACAATATAAATTCGAGCATAATAAGATTATCACATCGTGGGTTGTTACATAAAGCCATATCTTAAGGGATCTAGCGTGGATCCCTGGGGATTAGTGACGTCAGTTTTCATTTGTTGCACATTTTGAAGTGTATCAGCACCTTTAAAGTTTCATTTAAGAATTTTCAAATTCTGAGTACAAAAACCCTATTTTTTTCCCAATCAGCTAGATTTCCAAAGGCTTCGCTTGGTTTCATTTGTTATTGACAAGTGCATGCTTCTTCTTGATTCTCTCAAGATTGGAATGACGTCATTTTTTCAAAAATGCTTCATCAGCATGTTTAAAAATATCAGCCTAGCAACTGCAAATAAATGAAATAAAGATGCTATCATTTTAATATATACATAGGATCTTAAACACACTCATCTATACAAGACACAGTTCAGTAATCACATGTTTCTATATTCACAGAATGACCTTTGAAAATGTTGGGTACAAAAACTCATCTTCCATGGCATGAGGTCGACCTGGGATCTATGGTAGTTAATGGATGTCTATGAACTGCCCCGTAGAAATGAGGCCACTATGACTTAAACTGTTAAAGTGATTTGTCTGCATTTAATGCTAGGCGTGCTAGGCGTGCTAGTCATATGCCTCAATATAAAAAGTCCAAATCTAAGATAGATTTTGTCAAAATATCAAGAGCTATCTAAGAACCACTGAACCAATACTAGGCTTGTTTGTACTCGTTCTAATACATTTGTCATGCTGATTCCAAATATGGTCATGACAATTTACAATTCTGATTTCTTTTGAATTTTTTCGTCTGCAGTCGACACCAGCGCGGAGAGAGTTAAAGTACGCGTGGTTATTACATGGACAACTGGATGCTATTTTTGCACGCATCGTGACCGTTGTCGATGGATATTCGAGTCGTCTGTTCCTCACATGAAAGTTGCCAAGGAAGAGAAATAACATTAATACCTTACTATGGGTAATACTAAAAGTAGCAAATTAATATGTTATTTAAGTCCAGAATATGACTAATATGTTTTTTTCGTCCGTTGATCCAAGGCTTCCTCACTAATTATTTCTTTTTATGGTCTGTGCTCTGGTAATCCTGTCGCGGGGATGAACGTTTGGACAGTATTTATTGTGGGATAATAATTACAGCACATCAGACATATCGAATTGCATTCTGAATACGAAGAATGTCATTCTGATATCAAATAATTTTGATTTTTGAAATTCGCAATTCAATACACATTTTATGGCAAATCATTAAAATTGATATTTTTGATATTTAACAGTACTTGAAGTAAACTTTATAAATCTGATGATTTATACTTAAAGTGTATGTAGGTGGGATGAAAAGCCGACGATCAATTGAAAATTTTGACCTTTCGTATTGAAGATATGGATTTTTTTCCCAAAACACCCAAAAAAATAGGTCTTTTGGGGAAAAAAATCCATATCTTCAATATGAAAGGTCAAAATTTTCAATTGACCGTCGGCTTTTCCTCCCTGCTACATACACTTTAAAATATGTCATTAGATTTATATAATTTACTTCGAGGACTCTTATAATTCAAAAATTGGAAAAATATCAAATTTTTATAATTTGTCATAAAATTTGTATTATATTGTGATTTTCAAAACATGAAAATTATTTGATATCAGAAAGACATGCTTCGTATTCAGAATACAATTCGATAGGTCTGAGGTGCTCTCGTGTCCCACAAAAAATACTGTCGAAACGTAATAAACGCTCATTTTAGATCCCGGGACTTCAATATGAAATTGATTTACAATGTAGGTGTAGGGTTGATACTTTCAGTAAGGGGTATGCGGTAAATGGGATAATTGCCACTTGGGTACAAAACTGTCCCATAGAAGCCTCGGACATTGAATTTCTAGTTCTAAATATCTTCAAACAATAAGCAACAAAATCAGTGATATATGAAAGTTGCTGCGGTTCTCTATCACACTTTTTGTTTTTTTCCGACATTGTAAACAATAAAATAATATAGACCTATAAATAGAAACATTAACTTCACATTGTTACCATCATGTTTCATCTACCACCAGCAAGCACTGCATACATTTTGAGACAAAAACAGTCATTTTTCTACAAAATAGAAGAACTGCGCATTTTAATGATTGTGGTTAAGTGCTCTTTTGCTTTCAGTGCTCCCTGACAGAGACAGATCAGCTGCAGACCTAAACTTTCAGTGTTGGTGTCCCAATTATGTTATTTTCTACCAGTGCTGGATGAAAAATAAATTATTGTCTGATATTTTTAGTCAAAATGATGTCTTAAGGGGATCATTCAATAGATATTTTGAGTGGTCAAAATACGGTTAAAATCAGGTCATAATTACAAACACATGCCAAAGAAAGTAAGTGTCATTTTCTAGTAGCAATAGACAATGCCATGATGTCCGGTCTAATTAACAATTGAATGACCATTATACATTCAGTGAATTGAAGAAAGGGCATTATTTTAACATACCCGTGCTTGCACGATAACAGAAGCGTCGGTGGTGTAGTGGTTAACATAGTTGCCTTCCAAGCAATTGTCCCGGGTTCGATTCCCGGCCGACGCATAACTTTTTAGTGTACAGTATTAATCGATTCCATAATTAATTTGTGTCATAGTGGTTTTGTTATTATTTTTATTATTTCAAGTTATTTTCTTTTTTTTATTATTTAATATTATGTACTTATTAGGTTCAAAATCAAAATTTGCTGGACATGATGCAGTTTGTGAACTTCATAGATGATTAATTTTGTTTAGATTCTTGCTAACGTTTCCAACTTTGTTATGTGCATGATCAATTCACATCAAATTGCTAGTATTGCACACTAAGCCAAAAAAAAAGTAAACTTACAATTTTTCACAAGGTTATATCTTAAAATCCTGTCCATCAAAATGAACCAAAATTACACACAAGATTATAATTATACCCCCTTCATTACAAGATTTAACTCAAACTCTATATGCAATAAATTATAAAGCTAAGTAGCAGAAAGAAACCACAGTTTTGTTATGCACATTTTTATGCCTCGTTTGTCTTAATATACCAAAGCTCAAAAATGGTTGCCATGGTAACCCTTTGAATGAAAAAAGATGCAGATTCAAAAGTTGCAAGGATTGAATTTGTATCTTTTTCATTCAAGGAGTCACCATGGCTACAAAATTTGAGCTATCCAGACAAAATAGTGAATTTGCTGAACTGAAATGGCTTTCATTTTTTTTTTTTTTTTCAGTTTTAAAGTAATGCATAGATTTTGAGCTATTGTCTAGCTCGTAATTATGGAGGGGGGGGGGTAATTAATTTTTGTGGTGTGTTTATATATGGCAACATTAATAATAGCTATACACATATGTGTTTATACATATGGTTTATATTTTTATTTATTTATTTATTTATTCACGGTATACAAAGCGCCGGCTTTACAAAATACAATTTACACATCAAAAATATACATTATATATACACTCAACAATTTACTTAAAAACAAAACAAAAACAGAGATACAGGCAGAGGAGTAAAATACCAGCAGAAGCATAGGATTACACTACTTTTTCAAATTGAGTTTACTGATGATGAACGGAATGGTGGAATTCTGAAACCTGTTTGTTTTGCAGAAGGGTTCAGGAAAAATTCTGCCGTGCCGGAGATTGTACTTCATAGATCTCTGCTCAGGAAGTAGGTGACGGTGTCTTTCAGAGTTGAGGACCTGCTGGCCAAACTTCACGACCAGATCTTCCCTACGGTTGGCAAGACTGCTGATGTTAAGCTCACGAAGAGCAGACTCGTAGTCCTGATAGTCATTGCCAAGGATGATTTTGCAAGTGCGTTTTTGAATCCTTTCGATCTGGTGGCTTTGGTTTTTAGTAAGCGCTGGATGCCAAACTGCACAAGCATATTCCAAAATGGGTTGGATATAGGTCTGAAAAATGGCCAGCATGTCCTCAACTGGAGCAGCATGTTTACGAAGAGCATAGAGCATGAATAAACGTCTACTTGCACGAGAAATCATGTTTTTAACTTGGATGTCCCAACCCAGATTATTTTGAATTTCCAGACCAAGTAACTTCATGTGATCGACAGTCTGAAGGACCTCACCACCTAGAGAAAGTTGTGGGAGTTGGACAGGATTTTTCAAAAAATTTACATGCAAAACATGACATTTGGCTGGCTTCGGCAGCATATCGTTGACCTTGCACCAATCATCTAAAGCATCTAGATGATGTTGAAGCTTTTGGTGCTTTGATTTTGTTTTGGCTTGAGTGTTAGTGATCTCTGCCAAGGTGAGATCATCAACAAATTTCCATCGATCGGTAGTAGTTTCGGCAGCGTCATTAACCATCACAGTAAATATACTGGGCCCTAACTTTGTTCCCTGTGGAACGCCACAGGTGATGGTTTTAAGGCTAGAAAGCTGGCCTTTGTATTGAACGCACTGTGTACGGTTTGCCAAAAAACTACTGATCGCAGGGATTATTGAGGGTCTCACTCCAGAAGAGATAATTTTATTTACAGCAACACTATGGTTTATTCGGTCGAATGCTTTAGTAAAATCTATCGCCACTAAAGTAGCATAAGTGGATGGTTTTTCAATACCAGAGATAACCTTGTGCAACATGTCAACAAGATAATGAGTTGTACTTGTACCCTTCACATTGCCATACTGCTTATTGTCAAGAACCGGAGTAAAATCATCACTTAACCACTCGGCCAAAAATGACTCAAACACCCTCCCTAAGATTTTAGTCAAGGCAATTGGGCGCAATTCATTTGCTGTCAACGGTTTCTTGACTTTTGGCACTGAAATAATTGTAGCAGTTTTCCAAACAGATGGAAATACACCTTCCTGGAGACCAGCATTAAATATTTTAGTTAGGGGGTCAGCCAACTCGTACGAGAATTCCTTAATGATTTTAATAGGAATATCTTCTGGATGGCCAGCCTTGGAAGCATTGAGTTTGCTTAACCGATTTTGAACCTCCCAAACATGGATTGTTGGAGGAGCAAGGGCTGGTAAGTAGGAAGGTAGAGATTCCAATCTGAGTGGTGGCAATTGGCAGCAAACATTAGAAAAGTGTTCATTCAGCATATTAGCTTGTTCACTAACAGTGTTACCCAAGAATGACAAGTCAAAATCACCAGATTTGTTGTTGTGACCAGTAATATTCCTGATATTCTTATGCCATTTCCCAGGCTGTGTCTTTTTCAAAACTTCAACATTTTTAGCATAGTAGTTCCTTTTTGCTTAAAAGGAGCATAGTAGTTCCTTTTTGATTAAACGGTTCACATTTTTGCACCATCACTAAACTATTATATCATCAAGGTAACCTGTCAAGTTTTATGATCAAAAACTTGTAATTGGTTTTTAAGTTAGCGGCTCAAAATATGCACAGGAAAGCTTATTTAAACCAATTAGGTCTTTATATCGACAGTTCCCGAGATCCCATTTCCGGGAAATGTTGCTGCCTCTATTTTATAACCTTCAGAGGTTCCAACGGACTTTTTTGTTGAAATGTATACCTGTTGCACGTTATCATGCGTGTATAACCCTCGGGGAAAAAGCAAGGGCGGCAAAAAGGAAGGGACGACAGAAGAAGTGACGGCAAAGAGAATTATTAAAGAAAAAAGGGCGGAAAATTGTCTAAAATGTTTAAAAATTGTGAAACAAATGGAATTTTACATAAAAAATGCTAGCGCCTTTTATCTTTTTCCTTTTTAAAAAATGTGTTCCTTTATTTATTTATTTATTTATTTATTTATTTATTTATTTATTTATTTATTTATTTATTTATTTATTTATTTATTTATTTATTTATTTATTTATTTATTTTATTAACTTTTGTTCTTCACTTTTTCAAACCATCGAAAAACAATTGGGCCAACCTTTTCGGGTTAAAGAGAATTATTAAAGAAAAAAGGGCGGAAAATTGTCTTAAATGTTTAAAAATTGTGAAACAAATGGAATTTTACATAAAAAATGCTAGCGCCTTTTATCTTTGAAATTTGTTCCTTTATTTATTTATTTATTTATTTATTTATTTATTTATTTTTTGTTCTTCACTTTTTCAAACCATCGAAAAACAATTGGGCCAACCTTTTCGGGTTAAGTGGGAGTGCCCCACATCCTCCCATTCTCATCGTACGAAGTAGGCCTATAGGATTCAATTCTCGCTATTCGCAATAAGGGCGCCGCCAGCGGTTTGCGATGTAATCGTGATGTATCATGGGAAAATCGTGATGTATCATGGGAAAAGGTCGACATCCACGTCCGCGCAATACGAATATCACCATGCTATTACATAGGAACACGTGACAATATTTTTTAGTTTGTCAATATAACTGTACTACACGCAAATCGATAGACAAAAAATTAATTGTGCACATTTCAAATCACATTATTAAGTATTATTGAGTATCGATTCGCGTGTAACACCTTTATTTTGACAAACTAAAAAATATTGTCACGTGTTCCTATGTAATAGCATGGTAATATTCGTATTGCGCGGACTTGATGTCGACCTTTTCCCATGATACATCACGATTACATCGCAAACCGCTGGCGGCGCCCTTATTGCGAATAGCGAGAAGAAATGGCTTTAATTGGGCCTTTATTCTGAAACAACTTCCAATTCTGAGGGGCACGGCCCCCTAATACACACATACCATGCGTATAAATAGTGTCCGTTTTGGCTTCTGGTTTGGACACCCGTTCACTTTTAAACAATGAAATAACAAAATAATATAGTGTAATATGGTCCACGAAATTGGTTCAATTGGGCCTTCCAATTGAAATTTCCAAAGGTGAAGGGGAACATCCTCCAGACAGCCCGTGTGATGACTGCCTTGCAGCCATTCAAGGAGGGGCACTAAAAAATACAATGTGCCCCCTTTCCTCAATTTCCTGGTTCCGCTACTGCCTAGGTTACATAATTACCGGATGTTCGTTAGAAGCATTGAGGTGTTTGCTCCATCGAGTATGATGACATCACATTTTGAGTCTCTTCAAATTGCTTCCGTTGCTCCACAGACACGTTCCTTTTCTCCATATCACTTTTTTTTTGCTTTTTTCCAATATTGTAATTTGTAAATATAAATAAAGAAACATTAACTTCACATTGTTACAGTCATGTTTCATCTACCACCAGCAAGCACTGCATACATTTTGAGACAAAAACAGTATTTTTTTCTACAAATCAGTCGTTTGGAAAAAACTGCGCCTTTTCATGCTTGTGCTCCCCGACGACAGAGACAGGACAGCAGACCTAGATTTTGCTGTTGACTACCAGCATGACCAGTGGCAGATGAAAAGTAAATCATTGTCAGATATGTTGTAGTCAAAATGATGTCTTATGTAGAATATAAAGTTATCTTTGTACAGTTTATGTTTAACATCAAACCATAATAACGGATAATTTCCTACAGGCTTGAATAATACTAAAATTTGTTAAAAGAACAACTTTGAACTTCAGATCTGAAATGCTGATAGCGTGTGTAATTGAATGACCTTGGCACTTAAGAACGGGTCTTAAGGAAGGTTTAATAATTAAATGGTTATTTGACAGATTAAATGGTTATTTACTGACAGATAAAAACCAGAATATTAAAATATGTTTATAATATAGGTCCCTGAAACTTATAAATTATTCAATAGATATTGTGAGTGATCAAAATGTGGTTAAAATTAGGGCATTACGAAGTAAATGTCATTTTCTAGTAGCAAAAGACAATGCGATGATTTCCGGTCTAATAATTATTAACAAATTAGGAATGCAATTATTTCTATGTTTTCGTACTTTAGGAATGCAATTATTTCTATGTTTTCGTACTTTTCTGTAGCTCAACATACAACAGGCCCACAACTGGTGGGTATATAGGAATAATATGGTAATACTTTCTAAAGTGGTGATTTTTTGTTTGTTTTGTGTTTAGATATTTATTTTCAGAATAGAGTCATGCAATTTATTTATTTATTTATTTATTTATTTATTTATTTATTTATTTATTTATTTATTTATTTATTTATTTATTTATTTATTTTTCCCGGATTATAGTCGGAAACAATTAAATGGTCATTATACATTCGGTGGTGTCGGTGCTGTAGTGGTTAACATAGTTGCCTTCCAAGCAATAGTCCCGGGTTCGATTCGCGGTCGACGCAGAAAATGTTAATGTACAGTATTCATGGCTTCCATAATTTGTTTCTTCGGGTTTTTTTTCATTATTATGATTATGATTATGATTATTACAAGTTATTCAAGTTTTTTCTTTCTTATAATATAATAATCATAGATGATTAGATTCTTACGGTTTGAACTTTGTTATGTGCATGACCAATTCACTGACACTTTTCATATATTTATTTATTTATTTATTTATTTATTTATTTATTTATTTATTTATTTATTTATTTATTTATTTATTTATTTATTTATTTATTTATTTATTTATTCCCGGATTATAGTCGGAAACAATTTAATGGTCATTATACATTCAGTGAATTGAAGAAAGGGACTTATTTTAACATATCGGTGCTTGCATTATGCCAGGAGCGTCGGTGGTGTAGTGGTTAACATAGTTGCCTTCCAAGCAATTGTCCCGGGTTCGATTCCCGGCCGACGCATAAGTTTTTAGTTTAAAGTATTATTGGATTCCAAAATGTGTTTCTTAGTTGTTGTTTTTTTTTTTTTTGTTTTTCATTATTATGATTATGATTATTTCAAGTTATTTAAGTTTCTTCTTTCTTTTCATATTATGTACTTTATCAAAATTTGCTGGACATGATGCAGTTGTGAACTTCATAGATGATTAGATTCTTACGGTTCGAACTTTGTTATGTGCATGACCAATTCACTGATACTTTTCATTATGTTAGAAATGCATTTATTTATTTATTTATTTATTTATTTATTTATTTATTTATTTATTTATTTATTTATTTATTTATTTATTTATTTACTTATTTACTTATTCATTTATTTATTTTGTTTATTTCTCTAGTTAGTTATTTAGTTATTTAGTTAGCGAGTACTGCATTCATTTTGAGACAAAAACAGTATTTTTTCTACAAATGAGTGGTTTGGCAGAACTGTGCCTATTCATGCTTGTGGTGAAGTGCTCGTTTGCTCACAGAGACAGATCAGCAGACCTAAACCATAGTCCTTGGAAAAAGGGCATATGCCAAAACTTTGTTGTTGTTCCAATTTTGTTATTGACTACCAGTGCTAGATGAAAAATAAATCATTGTCAGATAATGTCTTATACAACCAATGTTTAGAATATAAAATTGTCTTTATACAGTTATGTTTAACATCAAGCCATAATATGGATATTTCCCACAAGTACAGGGTTGAATAATACTAAAATTTAAAGAACAAATTTGAACTTCAGATCTGAAATGCTGATACCCGGTGCTGATAGCGTGTGTAATTGAATGACCTTGGCACATAAGAACGGGTCTTAAGGAAGGTTTGATTATTATATGGCTATTTTGTTGAACTTTTCTGACAGATAAAAACCAGAATATTAAAATATGTTTATAAATAATTATAGAAATTATAAGGTCCCTGAAACTTACGGGATAAACTTATAGAATCACTTAAAGTTATTGAATAGATATTTTGAGTGATCAAAATGTGGTTTAAACCAGGTCATGAATACAAACTAAATGACAATAGACAATGCGATGGTGCCCGGTCTAATTAACAAATTTACAAGGGCCAATCAATAAATATATGTAATGCTTAAACATGTCTCACTGCCATTTCTGTGAATGCAATTATTTATATGTTTTCGTACTTTTCTGTAGCTCATACAACAGGCCCACCACAACAGGTGTGTATATTGGAATAATATATTATTTTCTAAAATGGTGATTTTGTTTTTGTTTTGTTTTGGTGATTTTGTTTTTGTTTGATAGGGTCTATTTATTTACATAATAGAGTCATGCAAGTTTTTTATTTATTTATTTATTTATTTATTTATTTATTTATTTATTTATTTATTTATTTATTTATTTATTTATTTATTTATTTATTTATTTATTTATTTATTTATTTATTTATTTATTTACTTACTTACTTTCTCAGATAATAGTAGGAAACAATTTTTAAAATGGTCATTATACATCCAGTGCATTGAAGAAAGGAACTTACTTTAACATACTCGTGCTCTCATTATGTCAGAAGCGTCGGTGGTGTAGTGGTTAACATAGTTGCCTTCCAAGCAATTGTCCCGGGTTCGATTCCCGGCCGACGCATATTGTTTTGGTGTACAGTATTAATCGATACCATATTTTCTTTCATAGTTATTTTTTATTATTATGATATTTCAAGTAACATCTATTTTTTTCTTTCATTTAATATTATGTAGGCCTATACTTGTTAGGATCAAAATAAAAATTGACTGGATATGTTATTATGTAACCTGTGAACTTCATGGATGATGAATTCTTGCGTTTCGAACATTGTTATGTGCATGATCAATTCACATTGCTAAATAGCTGTTAGAAGCGTCGGTGGTGTAGTGGTTGCCTTCCAAGTAATTCAGTATCGAAGTTACGTAATGTTACTATGTCAACGGGATCACGCGCTAGAGTAATGAACCACGATCGAAATGATCACCACATAAAGTATATGGCACTCGAAGGCATACCAAAGTAGCGTGATCCGGTAACCAAGAGAATTACGTAACCACTTCGATGCTGAATTGTCTCGGATTCGATTCCCGGCCGACGCAGAACTTCTATATTTTAAACATAGGGGGCCTACTTGCATTATACGTAAAGTGTTAAAAATTATTTTCAAGCCATACTGCAGTTACTGTCCGTTTTCCTATATACAATACACAGTGCTCTTACCATTGACGCGTGACCTCTGTAAATAGCGTACGTTAGAAGTATGGGATTTGCCTAGTTAACGTCGCTGTGTGAAAAATAACCGGCCAATATTAAAAGTATTCTTCGAAAATTCTAGAAAATATAGTTTTGTAACATGTCCTAAATTTTTAGCTAATTTAGATGTTTGGAAATATTCGTACTTTGGTGTTTTAGTGTATGTTATAGGTAATAGTACATTGCCTAGTTAACGTCGCTGTGTGAAAAATAACCGGCCAATATTAAAAGTATTCTTCTAAAATTCTAGAAAATATAGTTTTGTAACATGTCCTAAATTTGTAGCTAATTTAGATGTTTGGAAATATTCGTACTTTGGTATTTTAGGAAGGATATGTAAACGACAGATAACACCAAAAATATGAAGAAATTATTTCCAAACCGTGTTAAGTCAACAATCATTATGTTGCTCATTTTCAAGAATGCTGGTTAACAAAAAGCAGACCATTGTCTCATTTCGTGAACAAAGGTCCACATACCATTGTTTCCTTGCGTTTCCTTTATAATCGGTTACCCAACTGAAGCTATAATACCAGCTCATTGCGATACCGCACATATAAAACAGGCACAACCAGAGAAGATCTGATTTAATCAGTTCAGCTGTTTTCAATGAGTGTTATCTTGGTTTAATAACTTTTAATGGGGTTTAAGTCCTGCAAAGGTCGTGGTGAATTCTACTGTAGACATGACTGCATCATGTTATTTATCAAGTTATAGTTAGTTTTTAGTTGTTTTTATCTATTATATTTATATTCTGATACAATCATCAAGGTCGGATATAATTTGATGAACATAAACATATATTTAGTGGATTTGAGAACGCGATTTGCTTCTACTGTCTGTTCAACTAGCTTAGATTCTTGTATTTTTGAGATATTTGAAAAAATAAAAATAGTGCATCATGCCGTTATTGTTAACTACATGTATGCACACAACACAGGGGCACTAACAATAGGCAATTGAACCCTACTGGTAGCGCTGTGTTGTAGCTATATGGGATGAACTAGTTAGCATCATATATCAAAAAGTATAAAAGCTATTATTTTAGTACTTGCTCTATGTTTCAATTACTTATTCTTTTCCAAATATCTGAATCTTCAACCCCGTACAAGCTTTAATAACGGGGGAACATACATTTTTATTAAAAAGAAATCCTACCATCTATCTAAACTCGCCGTGTTATTCCAATGCACATTTTTCTTCACCGGGCAGCCCTGGCTTGGTCATATTTGGAAGATTGGTGTCATAAAACCGTCACAGGTACAAATTTAGTACTTTCTGTCAATCAAGTATGGCTTATTCTCTACATGTCAATCTTTAAATAATTGGTATAGTCCTTATAATAACGGTGGTCCGCCTTGATGAGTAAATGACAGCAAACATCTGCCTTTCAGTGAAAAATAACCCCAAACTCGGTCAGTGGAGCTCCGCTCGTACATGTCAATAGCATCATTATCGGTTGAATTAGTCGTCCGTAGCGGACAATTCGGTCGCTCATTGGATTAATATTATCAGGTGGTAATAAATTGCCTATTATCAGGTGGTAATAAAAGGATGGTATTTGTATTCTCGCCTTTTGTCGTTGTTGACATCTTTAAAGTATATTCTTACCAGCTATTTTACTGAAGGATGGAGTTCTGTGTTGCTTGACATTAAGCAATCGTTTTGCATATTGGTAAGGGGTTTGTCGGAATTGTTGTTGTGCTTTGCTTGTTGATTTCTTCTCTTGAAGTTTTAGCTCCAACTTTCTGACCTTGTTGTGTAACCTGATTGAGAAAGTCCTTCTTGAGATTTGTAGCTTTTGTCTTGTCCCCGTCTTTGAGGGCTATTTTGTATTGGTGTTTAGCTTCCCTTTTCAGGCGTCTGATTTTTCTTTGTTGTCTTGAGGCACACTGAAAGCCAAACTGGAGTCTAGGTGACTCTAAAAGTAGAGTCCAGCACTCTGCGACTCTATGTCTAAAATGACTCCATATTGGGAGTCATTTGACTCCCTTGAAGAGTCATACATTTCTTGACTCCGCTGAAGAGTCACTGTTGATGACTCTACACAGGAGTCATTTGACTCCCAATATAGAGTCATTTTAGACATAGAGTCGCGAAGTGGCTGGACTCTGCTCCTAGAGTAACCCAGACTCCATTAATAGAGTCATCCTGACCTCATTACAGGGTCACTCCGACTGTCCGAAAAAAGACAAAATAATGATACACATAGGCCTAGATGAAAATCAAGATAAAAATTCAAAGTATAGACGTGGAAGGGTATAGACCTACCGGAATAGGAGACTTTACTCTGAGTTTCACGCCATTGGCGATTGTCAGACGACACGATGTAGAAAATTTGGGAGCCGAGCAATTACAGAGTCTGACTCCCTTGAAGAGTCATACATTTCTTAACTCCGTCGACGACTCTGAATGTAGAGTCAATTGACCCCACAGGTAGGTAGAGTCAACTGACTCTCCTGTGATAATCAGGTGACTCCTTTGGAGAGTCATTGCTAGTTTACTCCACTTATAGAGTCACTTGCCTCCATTCTGGCTATCAGTGCATGCTGGTTTTTTAGATGTGACTGGTTTAACACCAAAATAGTCTACAAGTCTTTTGTAGACATGGTTAGTCCACCCATTTATTATTTATGCCTATTAGGCTACGAAAAAAAGAAACCCTGTTCTACGGGCGGACGGACCTTTCAAGTAGGGTCGGTCGGTCGGCCTGTTTTTTTTTTTTTTTTTTTTTTAACCAAAATCTGTAAATAATTTGCAATTTGAGAAAATACAAATTCCTGAAATTTCCGAAATTTGGGTCGGCATTCATTTATACAGGAATTTTTTTCCCAATTTGTTCAAAATCAGGGTCGGTCGGGCCCGTAGAACAGGGTTTTCTTTTTTCGTCGCCTTATATTCATTTACATTCAGATTGCAAGTCAAATACAATTTGATGGGCATAATAACGTTGGTGAATTTGAGGAATGAATAAGTTCGGCTCAAACTTAATTATTTAATTTGTACAAAATTAAAAAAAGGTCATTGGGAATAAAATTTAAAACCATAGGTCATCGGGTAGGATATTTTGACAAAAAGGAACATAATTCAATTTTTTCCAATTTTGTTGCCACATTTGCAATAGAAATTTGCCGAACGCGAGAATTCGAAAGTTTCTATTAAAAAAAGTGGGGTCATTGGCTAGCCTAACCTTAAAAAGGTGGGTCGATTGTGTAGGACTTGAAATAAAAGGGGTCATGTATATTCGTCTTCAGAAAAGGGGCTTTAACTATCACCCGTTACATGATAGTTGTTGTCACAGTGTTAGTGATAAACCCTTGGGATAAACATGATTTTAATAGCTCAAGGAAAAGACGGCCACTCCCAACAAATCATGGGAATAATTTTACTATTAGCATTTGGGTCAAGCGAAAAGAAATTCTTAAATCAATCTTAACTGCCATAGAGGCTTCAGTTTTTTGTGCCGGATATCAGCATGACTGTAACCCAGGACTTCTGGGCGTAAGGGAGTGTTCATAAATACTTTTGGAAAAGTTAGAACTCCAGACATCAAAATTATTTTACATTCCCCCCTTTTTTTTTAATGGTCTATATAAGGCCTACTTTCCAACGCCGCGCCGGTAGGCAATTACCAGTCACCCATCCACCCACTCACTACCCACCACGGGAAACGAATACCGTAAAAACTCGATAGTTAGCATAATCGCTTTTGAAAACATGAAATTGTACCAAAGTCCGCGCTTTACCAACTGAGCTGATGAGGTTGAGACACAAATTTGCAGGTTTACTTGTGTATCGATTATTTGCTCAAAACCCATTACACTTTTGTAGATATGGCACTTTATGTTTGCATGTTTTAAAGACGCTCGATAGTAAGCACATATGCTTTTTTACGGTATATTGGTGAAATTATTGTGGTATATTATTTTATATAGGCATATCGTATCATGCTTTTGTGGAAGAAAGTTTTAAAACACGCTTAAAAGCTCAAGAACTACATCCGAAATCGCGGGCCCGAAATACGCAAAGGATGTTACATAATCAAATAATCATCTAAATGAACAAAAAGAAACAGGTTTGAGCAGTCAGTTTCCTTTGACCATTTACTCACCTGGTTAAATGATTTTGACCTGACGTGTGCGGACGGGATATCTGATGAAGGTCGGGGCGTATTTTACATCGTCCTTATTTCCAATTTGCCATTATGATCAATAATGACGATTCCTTTACCATTGTTTACATCAACATGAACAGCAATTAAATAAGATCATATAATAGTGACACTTTTCAGGCACAAAATAAAATGATTGAATATTCTTCACAATTTATAGTTGAAATGATAGCCCGAGTTAACCCCGAAATGGAACTGACCCCTTACATTCAACAGATGAACTTAGTCAACTTTATTATCGTGAAAACGCAATTTATTAAAATCCGCGATCTTCAGTCAGTTGACAGTTCTTTCTTAAGTTCTTTCTTAAGGTGGCACACAAAATTTAAGAAAACACTTTCTAGATTTGTGTCTTTAGAATAGAAACATGCAATTTTCATCAATTTTAGTAAGGGTAAGTTGTTATGACGGACCGAAACAAATTGGCTTGGAAAATCAATGTTGACGCTTTTCTCAAAAACTGCTCATTTTTGCAGAAGTCTGCCATGCTAGTTGGATTCCTTGTGTCATTTCGTTTCTGAAAATGTATACTCTTATGTACTTATCATCATCACTTTTAAAAATACAATACAAAACAATGTCTAAAATTTCCGACTTTGAGTGATCCTGTGTGCCCCCTTAAGTTCTTTCTTAAGCTCTTTCTTAAGATCTTCCTGTTGGTCAAATCAGCTGTCAAAACATTTGTTGAACTGATGTTGACGTCCATTAATAATTTCCGCAATGGATAATTGTTTTTGATTTATTTATATAGCAGGCATTATCTGGTCATGTCAAATCAAACTTCCTGTGTACATGAATGACCATAAAATAATTTCCAAATGATAAACCAGGCAGGATTGCCATTTTGTTCCTCCAAAATCCCGGACCAAAAGCTCAATGAAGTTAATCCTAATATAATATTGAGTAATAGAAAAAAATCCTGTTTCATTAATGCGCAAAATAGGACCAGTATTCCAATTCAGTGGAATGAATTAATCGAAAAGTTATAGTAACAAATGTGGAATGAACTATATTGATGGGAATAATCATCATTCTCAGAATGTTATCGATATCTTATTTCAAACCCGCCACTACCAGTATTACCTTTGAAAATGAAATCTTATTTTATCTTGAGATTATGTAAAAATGATATATTACTTGCATCTATTTGATATTAATGGTTAAAATACAATCACCAAATGTTGGGTAATTTGCGAACGGGGTTCATCGATATAGAATCATCTTATTTAGTGCATAATCGCTGTGTAATTACTCGTATGAACATGAATGATGAACAATCAATTGCCACAATGTCGAGCTTTATGAGTCCTGATTAAACTATGCAAAATTGAATCGTGCTAAACCCGACCATGATAATGTGCTGATGGTCCTAGATCCTGTAATCATAGGTATATTTTGAAATCAGTGTAATTTTATTAAACGCTACGGCATATGTACTTCACAATACAACTTGTCTTTTTTAAACACAATCAGATCTTCATCAATTCTGACCGCCCAATACTTTATTATAACTTCTGCATCAAATAGATGTTTTGGTAGTTACATCTCTGATTAACTTCCAACATACTTAAGGGCTGGGGTATGAACGTTTGGACAGTATTTATTTTGGGACATTAGAGCACATCAGACATATCGAATTGCATTCTGAATACGAAGAATGTCATTCTGATATCAAATAATTTTGATTTTTTGAAATTTGCAATTTAATACACATTTTATGGCAAATCATTAAAAATTGATATTTTTGATATTTAACAGTATTTGAAGTAAACTTTATAAATCTGATAATTTATACTTAAAGTGTATGTAGGTGGGATGAAAAGCCGATGATCAATTGAAAATTTTGACCTTTCGTATTGAAGATATGGATTTTTTTCCCAAAACACCAACAAAAATTAGGTCTTTTTGGGAATAAAATCCATATCTTCAATATGAAAGGTCAAAATTTTCAATTGACCGTCGGCTTTTCCTCCCTGCTACATACACTTTAAGAATATATCATTAGATTTATATAATTGACTTCGAGGACTGTTATATATCACAAATTTGAAAAATATCAAATGTTTATAATTTGTCATAAAATTTGTATTATATTGTGATTTTCAAAAATGTAAATTATTTGATATCAGAAAGACATGCTTCGTATTCAGAATGCAATTCGATAGGTCCGAGGTGCTCTCATGTCCCACACAAAATACTGTCGAAACGCAATAAACGCTCATTTTAGATCCCTTAATCTGTGGCCATTTTTTTCCGAGCTTTGTTCCTCTTTTTTACCCGCAATGTAAATTCTTTTATCATTCTGTGATTGTTTATCAATCGTAAAATCTTGAAGTACAAGTACATACATAGCTTCCGGTTTTCAAGAAGTTGCATCATGAGATGGGCGGTATCGTTTGCATTCCACTTCTCGGAAAACAAAGCCTATGTTCAAAACAAAAGAAGTTGTTACCGGAAGTGATGGACATTGAGGATGAAGGAGTGAGTGGACCTATCCAAAACAATTTAAAATCCTACATTCGCTATATAACTGCGTCCTAATTATCAAAGAAGCACATTTAATTGTTCATGCTTGGATTTGACACATCGGTCTTCATACTTCGTAATTTCTTCCAGTTTTTGATAATTTTTCGGGAGGAATTATATTGATGCACACGTATCATTATTCGTCGAACAGTACATTATAATTATTAGAGTGCTTAAACTTCTGTCACTCTTTATAAGGTAAGTAATTGTGTAATGTATGGGGATGGGTGGTTTGCGTGATAGCTACCAGCGAGTGTAGATTTTTTAATTGTTTTTATTTTATAAACATTTGAAAGGAGTGAGTTCTATAATTCAATACAGAGTACACGACTATATACACGAGTATGGTTTGAAAGCATCTATATAGGTGTAGCATGCAATTACCCAGCAAACACAAAAACGTTTTTAAAACGTTTTAAATAAGTTATATTTTGGGTTTTGGTTTAGGTAAAAACGTTTTAATAACATTAAAATGTCGGGTTATATAAAGGTCATGAAATCGTTTCAAAACGTTTTGTATGAAAACACACTACAACAATATTTTTAAATGTTTTCGAAATGTCATTGTAAACTATTTTTGCAAACATTTTTGGCCAAATATTTTGTCAACACTTAAATAACATTATGTTAAAATATTTGCACCCAGCAAACACAGAAATGTTCTTAAAATGTTTTTTACAAAACGTTTTAAAAACATTTAAATGTCGGGTTATATAAAGGTCGTGAAAACATTTTAAAAACGTTATTGTAAGTATTTTAGGCAAACATTTTTTGCAAAATATTTTTTCAACCCCAAAATAACATTCTGTTTAGAATGATTTGTACCAAGTTTTCAAAAATGTTTTTGGAATGTTATTAAAACGTTTATATACCCTTTATATAACCCGACATTTAAATGTTTTCTGTAAAACATTTGTGTTTGCTGTGCAGTAAATTACCAACAAATGTTATTTAATGTTATGAAAACGTTTTATACCATTAATGTACCCTTTATATAACCCGACATTTAAACGTTTTCTGACAACCTTTTATAACCTTTTGCGAATGATGTCAAAAACGTTTTGTGTTTGCTGGGTATACATATTTACAAAGTATGATATTTTGCAAACACCGCGCAATTTGTGTTGCAAATGCAAGGGTGTATACAAATCACTGCGCCTCGTCATTTATACATTCAGTGTGGGGGTGCACGTGTATGTACTCTTGCATATTATGCGAAATCACATGCTTTTCGAAAAGTGTGTAGTTTTCCATGTACAAAATGTCGCATTTTGAAAGTATGTGGTTTTTCACGCAGCACCGGTATGTAACAAATTATCTACAGACAATTAGGCCTATTGAAAGATGACAAAATGTCGAAGTTCAGCTAATTGGTATACGCATAGACATGTTAAAAACCGTACATGATATCGGGGTGCGATTTATTTTGCACTTACTAAATGTAATTAAATTTGAAACTTAGCTAATTATGTGTTCATGCTATTAATATGTAAATTAGGCTTGACTGCTAATATAAATGATTGGCCTACATTTAAAATAAGATATTTTGTTTGTTTTCATTGACGTGTGGGCAAATTACACTGATTTTGTTGGAAGCAAATTGTGACACGACCGGTTCCATCCGGAGGCCAAAGGAGGCATTTTTGAAAATTGAGCTTACACAAACATTAGGCTAAAACACCAAAGGTCTAGCATACTTGGTTCTAAAGTTCTGACATTTTGTGATGTCTATTTTCTTATGTGTTTTAATGTTTTTTTACTCTATATTTTTGCCTTTATCTCCATTTCCAATTTGCCGCCTTTGGCCCCATGGACCAGATCATGTCACAATTATTGTAGATACTATACATCGATTTAATTTATTAGGCCCTATTTATTTATATTTTATTGTCTGTACCAATAATCAAGATACATTGCATATATTTACGCTAGTTGAAATAACTGGCATTTTTTAGTTTTAAACAAGACAAAAACAAACATCATATGGTAAATGTTCATGGTTCATGTATTTTCATTGAACGGAATGTGACTTCCTCTGATAGTACATTTAACCATCCATAGCCGGAATATGTTATATAACTAATTGTCAATTATAAATGCAATTAGACAACTCATTAATTAACTTTTAGCAATTGACAACCGAGCATATTGATGGGCTGATAACTGTAATCAATTTATAATACTAGTATTTTTTTTTTAAATGGCAACTACTCCAGCAACCACTCGGTGATGGGCAATATCGAAAATGCAATTTGGGACTGTTTGGTACGGTTGTCGGTTGAACGCTGACCTATCGGAAACATTGTCTTAATTATTAATTATCCATTTATCGTTCAAAATATCATTAATTACTTAATTAATGTCTGAGATTTAAATATTTTTCAAATTTAGTATAATTTTTTTTCTACAATTAAAAAAAACAAAAACAAAAAAACACTGGATGTACCAACATTTTGTCAAAACCGTCCCACAATGGACCAAATTAAGAATTTGATATTTTAAGCATGTTTAGTTGTTAGCTAATGGGCATTTCCGGGATCCTTTTCGAGGGTTCTGGTGGTGTTCAGATACAACTTGGCAGACAAAGTATACGAATTCAGCACCCATGTCAAAACATATGCCTAGTTCTGGTATAAAATAGGGCGGTTTCCAGCTTTTACTTAAAATGTTAAAGGCACATTCGATAATTTGCTCATCCGCAGGATCGTAAAAATCATCAAAATGTGCTAACATAACATGCTAGTTATTAAACCGAAAGCCGTATATTAACTCTTTCACCTGTTTCATTTTAATTTTTTTTTAATAATCCGTTTCATTTTCACACTGAAGTGATTGGTTTAGTCACTAAATAGGCCCTATAATTATGTAACGATCAAGTGTTCTTCTGAAAAAGGACAAATCCTCCTGAATCATTAATAATAATATTTGTGGTCCGAGCTGCATGGTTCTGTATAGCTATGTATAATTATACTAGACCTTATACGTCAAATTAAGATTATTCAATCCCATAATTAAACGCGAGAATCTCTTAGAAGACAAAGTATACGAATTCAGCACCCATGTCAAAACATTTGCCTAGTTCTGGTATAAAATAGGGCGGTTTCCAGCTTTTACTTAAAATGTTAAAGGCACATTCGATAATTTGCTCATCCGCAGGATCGTAAAAATCATCAAAATGTGCTAACATAACATGCTAGTTATTAAACCGAAAGCCGTATATTAACTCTTTCACCTGTTTCATTTTAATTTTTTTAATAATCCGTTTCATTTTCACACTGAAGTGATTGGTTTAGTCACTAAATAGGCCCTATAATTATATGTAACGATCAAGTGTTCTTCTGAAAAAGGACAAATCCTCCTGAATCATTAATAATAATATTTGTGGTCCGAGCTGCATGGTTCTGTATAGCTATGTATAATTATACTAGACCTTATACGTCAAATTAAGATTATTCAATCCCATAATTAAACGCGAGAATCTCTTAGAAGACTTAATTTTGCGTATTCGATTTACTATCAATGCATTGTGTTCAAATGTTCTCAAATTGAATGCCGGGATATCATATGCCACTCCGCGTATAAGAGGTTTGAGACAAGATCATGTACAATGCTAACCGGAAGTCTTCGCTAATGTATTACTTCCATGGCTAAATTGACAGATAGTACATGTTGCTGACTGGGGTCTTTCCGAATGAAGGACACTGGGTAGACAAAAATATATAAAATTATACAGGACCTAAATATTCTGACTGCTATTGATTGATTATTTATTATTAATGTATTCGCTTCAAATGGGGTTAAAATTAGTTTTATATTAAATGATAAATTGCAGGTCCCAAATTATCCAAAATTGTGGGTACTTTAGAAGACAAAGAAACAATACGGATAAATTTAGAACTGCCCGGGAGAATTGTCTGACAGTTCTAAACTTGTCCGACGACGGCGAACCCGCTAAAAACTTAATAATTATTGTATGAACCCTCGGCGTAAAAGACTTTATAGGCCTAGCCATGGAACAGGTAGTCATGGTTGATAGTTACTGCCTATGATTTATTCGAAGGAGAAGTGTATTTTAAAAACCCTTTTGAAAATATTTGCCTTTCGTAGGTCTATTAAAGGTCGAGCTTTTGTAAGCAAGTGAAACTTTGGCATGAGGTCCAGCTTTTTATAGAACTTTGTTTACGGATATTTGCGGTGAAACTGATAATTAAGCTTGTCTCATCTCCGTCTGAGACGAAGGATATTTTGATAGGCCTACGGCCAATAACTGATATAACTTATAAGCTTGTCCCATCTCCTTCTGAGTCGGAAAATACATAAATAGGCCTATATGAACCAATAACGTGTCCTGCTTAATGGACATGAGGAGATATACCTAACAATTCCGTCTACAATTATATACCTACAAATGAGTGTTTTTCTTTGTTTTGTTTTGTTTTTTGTTTCTGTTTTTTGACGAAAGTGACAAAAGGTAGGCCTAAACACCCTCCACAAAAATATTCGAATATAATAATGCGATAACATTATAACAAGATTTCTTCTTTAATTCGGGTCACTTGGCTAACGAGGTACTTAAAATGGCTGACCTGATCGATAGCCCCACCTCCCCATCCACTTTTTTTTCTCTATTAAAATGGATATTTGGCATCAGAAAAAAAGCTCATTTGGCTTTAACTTCTGTTTTCCTTGTTTTTACAAAAAACTTTTTTTTTTCAAAAATGCCTTAAGACAATTTAATGATGTACCGGTATCCCTCACTTTTAGGCACATCTGGATGCACACTGGTTCGCTGGGATCACTGAATGGGTGGTGCCTGAAAAATCTCGCCGTCAGCAAAGCCAATACCTATATCAACACTTCGATCATGTTGATTAATCATGTTGATTTCGTTAATGTGAGAACCCTTTTGATCTTTTAAAATTGCAGGCCGTCGCGTATCATTCATGTGTCGTTTGTTAATAGCAAATTATGTGTTAAATATGTGACTAAGACGCGATGTAATACTATTAAAATGATAATTATAGCAATAAATTAACGATATTATTAACAACAATATATAAGTTTCCTACATTATTCATTGTGAACGTATTGTAAAATGAGACAAAAGTCTCTTTCTTTCTTTTTTTCTTTCTTTTTTTCTTTCTTTTTTTTCTTTCTTTCTTTCTTTCTTTTTTTTTTTTTTCTTTCTTTCTTTCTTTTTTCTTTCTTTCTTTTTTCTTTTTTTTTTTTTTGCCGTTCCTTTTTCTTTCGTTCTTTCTTATTGTTTTCATTAGGTCAACCCAGCTGTCAAAAATTTAGTTTAATTGATGTTGTTGACCTTTAAGTCAAATCAAACTTCCTGTATAGTGACCATAAAATAGATTCAAATGATAAATCTGAATTGCCATTTTCTTCCTCCAAACAGCTACCTTCGAGTATATTATAAATACGTATTTATGAATACGCACGTGACCCATGGGCACGACATACCAAGACCAGCAAGCGTGATCAAATCCTAATGCCATTGACTACTACTAATACAGAAAGGGATGGAATTCTTTAGATGAATATCTTCAAATTTAAGTATTAATTGAATAGCAAAATTATACATCTGGGATGGGAGGATTCCGAATCTGTAAATACGTATTTATGTTAATATAGTCGAAACATACTGCCAAAAAAATGTTACCTTTCTTCTCTTTATCAACGCATGATTTTCTTGATATAGGTTAATATATCTGATTTCTCTTCGTTTTCTTTATCACAGATTCAGGTTACATACGATTCCTCATGATGTGGTCCTGTCTCAATCATACCAACAAAGTGATTCTATTTTTTCACGTCGTAGTCACAGGTAAGTTTCCCATCTGCCCCGTGAAACGCAGTAACTGCAACTACATTACGAAATAGATATAGACCTACTATCTTTTTTCTTGGGTGATATGTGCTGTGTGGGGGTTCTGGTTGAATGTGCACGGAGATATGCCACGGTTTTGGGGTAGGCCTAAACATGTTCACCAATGTTTGTATATCGATGGGTTGGTTTTTAGTGGAGACCAATGCGCGAAATTGGATTAAAAGCACTCGATTTGGGCAAATGTTTGGAGCTTTTTGTGAAAAAGTTGGTATCCTGATGAGTAGCAAACGCTAGGAGACATTTCTGCATTGCATTCAATGTGATATTAAGTCCGCACCAAATAGTCGTGAGATACACTCTTTTTATGCTAATTCAACTGTGTAGAGCTAGTGTAGAAATGGCCTTGAGCACATAAAATAGAGAAATGGTTCAGAGCAAGTAAAAGAGCAACCCCGAAATCTCAATGTAATAGCTACGGAGCGTCAACTGTCTCATTTACATAACTAGGAACATTGATAAACGTCAATGCCCTTTTGAGTAATATTTTGTTGATACACGATTTCTCATGACAAATGTGTTATCGGTTGAAAAACCAGGTTGGACAACTTGGACAACATACCTTTCAAGGCATTTTCAACCCATCACGAATTTCTGTCTCCCATTGAAAGTAGTCTCTTGACTTCTTTTACTTTTGGGCAGCCTTATTAAACTGGCCTCAAAAAGAAACTTACAATTTTTCACAAGGTCATATCTTAAAATCCGGTCCATAAAAATGAACAAAAATTGCACACAGGATTACTTCAATACTCTACTCTAAACACTGTTCAGTAACCAAAACAGTTGTACAACAGTAAAATGCACTGACATGGAACAACTTCCTGGACCACATTCACAGCACAATATTTGGCACCCAACACAAGAAATCTGTGAGTAAATGGAAAAGTGTGGAAGAGGACTGTTAAAATATGTCAGTTGAGTAGAGTATTGAAGTAATCCTGTGTGTAATTTTGTTCACTTTTATGGACAGAATTTGATATATAGATATGACCTTGTGAAAAATTATAAGTTTCTTTTTGAGGCCTGTTTATTATGAGATGTACAGCAATAAAGAAATTGCGTTATGCACATTGTAATGAAACCAAAAGGTCGTTTAACTTTCTAGTTCATCGCGATGAGAGACAAATCCAACCTGAAATTTGGTAATCATAGTGATGCATAAACCTGCAATTTTTTGAGTTTATCACAAATAATGAAATTAATGAAAGTGTTGCTGACGGCGAGATTTGATTATTAAGGCACAACGTAAGGAGTGCAAATACTATAAGCTTGTTTGAACTCATTTCAATGTATTTTGCATGCTGATTCAAAATGAGGGTTCATGGCAATGTCCAATTCTGATATTGTTGACATTTTTTAATTTAATAATTAATTATTTTCATTTGTTCATTTCTTTATTTTTATGTATTTACTTGTTTTATTTATTTATCTATTTATTTATTTTTGTTTATTTATTTATTTATCTATTTATTTATTTTTATTTATTTATTTATTTATCGATTTATTTATTTTTGTTTATTTATTTATTTATCGATTTAATTAATTAATTAATTAATTTATTTTTTATTAATTTATTGCTTTTCCACTTCCTGTAGGCCTAATTTTGATGTCAAATAAATCGCGGAATGACAAAACAACTAAAAACTCTAAAAAGTGCTTTATTTTGTACAGGTCATGTTCTGCGATTTTAATCTTCACATGGATTAAAATTGACACCAATCCAAGACTAAATGTAAATTAAGATCATAATAAAATATAATCTATTTGAATCTTATGTTCTTAGAATTTAAACAAAAATACTCTAATTCACTTCAGCTACATTTGAATCTATTTTGTCTTACATCAGTATCTCACAGATAAACGTTTTGTTAGTGTGTAGCACATAAAAACGATTAAAAAAGAATACATTTTTATAAATCTTTAACAAAAAAAATCATATAATCATCAATATTGTTTGTATCTCCATGTTATTTTCAACAGTCATCAGCACAATTCATGCCGGTGAAGTCTGCTATGGCGATCTAGGATGCTTCTCTAATAAAGGATCAGAATCATGTGGTTCTGTCGTCGATGGCAGTTTTCCTCCCGATCATCCCGTTGTCGTGGATACCAAGTTCCTCCTCTATACTCCGGAGAACTCTATATTGCCACTCATGATTATCAAAGATATGTCTATTGGTATGCTGAAAGAGAGGCATTTGAATTCAAGTAGACCCACTAAGGTAATTATAAATTTACCAAATCGGCATTGTAATTTACAATACATTGTGGGACAGTTTGTGCAGTTTATAGGGACATTTGCCCTCTCATCTATTAGGAATATTGTTTATATTGGTGAATGACCAAATTTCAACATTATGATGACATGAGACTTTTTTGTTTTAAACCACTGAAGTAAACGCCACAATTTTACAGCGCGCCCTCCTTTTTGGGATCAGGTAGGAGCACACCGGCTGGGTGAACAAATGCGACGGATGAATTGGGAGAACTTTTCATCAAAATTATAAAATAAACATGTCATTTCTGCACTTTTACCTGAAAGTTACACATTCTTGGCTATAGCCAATGATAGAGCTAGTATTTCTAGTGAATTTAAGCACCTAATTTTGCAGATGTCATGCAAGAAAGTTCCTCTCTTATTTTCAAGCGCTGTCCAGCTCTAATTAGTGGTATTTAACCGTAAGTTATCGAAGAACATTAATCTTGTCATACTGTATGCATGCAACATCAGTTGGAGCCAAGTCCCGAAACCAAATTCGGCCAATCCAAACAGGATTGATATATTTACGGGAAACTTACAGTACGTAATATGTAAGCTTATTAATTTATCTATTTTGTTGTCGTCAAATTATCATACAACTTTTTTTTCTCTTTTACATATAGGTTATTGTACACGGTTGGACCAAAGCCTCGAAAGCGAATTCGGCCAATAATCCAAGCAAGATTGATATAATCACGGGACTGAAAATGTGGATGCTGGATATGAAAGACGCATTTCTACATGAGGTATTGAGGATCTTTTCCAAAATCCAACCATTTTAATTTGAGAACATTGTGATAGCTTGTGATGACGGTCAAACCTCATAACATTTCCTGTCTTTTGTTCAGAAACTAAATATTAGAGGATTAAAAAGAGGGGCAGAACTTGTCTGCAATCAAAAACAATCATATGAAGCTGAATGTATTCTACATCGCTAAGTGACAGCGACTGGTGTTTTGCCCAATGAGGTACAACGCTTTATGTTGCGTTGGGAGAAGCACCACTACGTCATTGGTCAACCGCTTTTATGAAAAAAAAAAGGTTCATTGGGTGTAAGCACAGGCTGATGAAAAAGGTGTCATTGGGTGGCAGGGAGGGTCTACTGATAGGCACATGACGCGTACTAATAATATTATAGAAATTGCGATTTCCAAACGTACGTGTCGAACGTACGTGGAACTGGAATCTATTCAAAATCTCTCACCTGTGACGGGATTTTGAATAGATCCCATACGTTCGATCAGGACCGGGACACTCCGGCACTTGTTGGAAGACATCTAGTACAGCAGACAGTACATGTACAATGTGATTTTCTCATTTATAATTAGGATTACGTCATTGCCAGAGCTTGTTTATTTGTTCATTAGAATGATTGACAGCGGTGGGCGGACTTATGCTCTTTGTTTTGTGAGCGGTACAAAATGTGATTCTCTAATTAATTATAGGTCAAGGTAGGTCAATTCGGACCGTCTCTTCCCCAGACCTCTATGTAGGACTCTATGGTATCTTCTCATTACACGTTCGTAGTAAGACTTGGCCGGCGACGACGCTTGCGAATTGCCTGTCTTCAGCTGCGGTATAGCATGGTATAGGCAATTTGTAGAGAGTGCCTTATCTCATTATTATAGTATCTCTGGTTCGATGCTACGTTTGGAAATCGCAATCTCTCTATTATGTGAGTGCCCCCTGGGATGCTCAGTAATGCAGATGGATCATAATAATTTTCCCCGTTTTTTTTCAGGGCGATTATAACGTCATTCTTGTGGACTGGACTGGCGGCTCATCTAACCCCCTCTACGTTAAATCGGTTCAAAATGCAAAGATAGCGGGACGTGAACTTGGATCGCTTCTTATGAGTTTAAACCAAACGATGGCGCTGTCACCTGAAGGTGTCCATATGATTGGAATGAGTTTGGGGGCGCATGTTGCTGGACATGCTGGAGAATTTCTTGATGGAAAAATTAGCAGAATCACTGGTAAAGACTTTTTTCTTGCTTTTGAGATTTGCCTGACTTTGAAGATGTCAGTGTGCACATTGGTGCAGGGGTGAACATCCGGGGGGGCACATCGAAATATTTTGGTGGGTAGGCCTATGCTCCCCCGAAAAAAGGGGGTCTTTTGGAGATGCGAACAAGTAAAATGTGGACTTTTGGAGCTGCGAACAGTCCAAATCAAGGGTCTTTCTTGGGTTTTTGGTTGAAAATCGCTTGAAAAAACCTTTCAGAGGTGAAATTATCAAAATCAAGGGTCTTTCGGAGCTCTATTTTGGTCAAACATAGGGGGTCTTTCGGAGTTGCGAAATCAAAAAAGTGGGGTCTTTCCGGGGGAGCATACCTATATGGTCATTTGTGTTGAGTGCCCCCCCCCCTGGGTGAACATAGCTGGTTGGTACCTTAATTATTTTGCGGGCTACACTTTAACAGAGGGGATTGGGCGACAGCAAAACAAAAAAGAGGTCATTGAGTGGGAAATAGTTGGTAAATGTGGGTCACTATGGCCGTACATTCCTGTCATCCATTTTCAGTAAGTGCCTTCCGTCACCGCCAAACCCGCAAAATATTAAAAACCCTTTCCAGAAACGTATTGCAATGTTTTATTTTAATCATGTCGGATGTTGCTAATTTAGCGAATTATACTGTTATCTTTTCTCAGGTTTAGATCCAGCTGGTCCTCTTTATAAAGATACCAAACCATCGTGCAGATTAGACAAGAAAGACGCCCTCTATGTGGATGTTATTCACACTGATATTCGTGGTCTTGGGATCCACCAAAACGTAAGTTTCGGTTTTAAGTTTTAACATATTTTGTGTTATATAGTTTTAAATTAACCTTTTATATATATAAAGCAACTGGTGGTCTTCGAAAATTATTGTACGGGGACTGCACCACACAGACTTTCGGATGCTGACCTATCAGTATACCAATTTTTCACAAAATGCAGTTAAATATCATGGTATTCCATCTAGTTGACCCACTTCATAATCATGGGATTTTATTCCTTCTGTAAAACAACATTGTTAACATAGGATGTTTGTACTTCAGAAGACAGAATAGCCGGCATCTATAATATAGCAATATTTACTACCGCGTAAAACTGCAATGTTTGGTACTTTAGGGCTATATCAGTAGAACATTGATCTTCACTAGAACCAGCCGGCAACAAGGACAATGGGCATTCCAAATGAAATCCATAAAACACCTATGGAAGACATGGCCTTAAACATCCACACAGGGAGTGTGAATTGCAAATGGGGTTGACCACATGGCTGAGTTCATTAACTCTACACTCTCTGTTAGACTGTGTGGGATATTAAGGTCATGTCTTCCATAGGGGATGTATGGATTTTAACTGGAATAGCCCAGTACTGTTTTAATGACGATGTCTTGTGGTTCTTCATCAGTGGACTATGAACATAACTCACCAACCTTGAATTCATTTTTATTTTTTTCCTACTATAGATTGGTCACGTCGACTTCTACCCCAACGGCGGACACAATCAACCAGCATGTCCATCACGTGACCAGCTCTCTTGTAGTCATGCGATGGCACCAATCTACTTTACTTTAAGCATCAAAAACAGATGTCCCTTCACCTCCTTTCCGTGCGTGACAAACAAAGGTGAAATCCTTGGTCTCTGTGACCCGCTTCTTGGATGTCCAACGATGGGGGCGCACTCTAGTCAAAAATATGCATATGGTCAACTGTGTGTCGTTGTGCATCATAGGCGTCCATACTGTGATCGAAACGTGGGGGAACATGTCAGCAGAGTTGTCAATAAAAGATTACTTGGTTCTGAAGAAGAGGAGGAGGAAGAAGAAAATAATGGACAAACGACGATTCGTGAGGAGGAAGAAAGTGGTACTTCTGAAGATGAGTTTGCAGTGTACCTGAGGAATGATCATGAAAATACGAAATTTAAGAGAAAAGGAACTGTGACAAACTTGGTAGTAAAGTTATCGCCACTGAGAAGATCTCATAACCAGAGACATCGTAGAAATTAAGGATATAACTCTTTTTCATGTGAATCGCGATTTCTATGCAATTATTGGGCTGAGTCATTTAAAGTTGATTTTCCTGTGGAAGTTTTAAAAACATATTCCACATTTTAAAAATATCTTTCACGGGGGAGTATGACATTCAAATTGAACTAACCTATTAACTAACTTTATTTGAAACTCACCGCCTCCTCTGTGAATATTCTGGTTACATCTTTCTCCGAGCGAGGTGTTTTCAGAAAAAGCACAGTTTGACATATCTCCGATATGTAGTTCTTGAGTTATAGGCATAAAATTCAAATAGAGCTGACTAATGTGCTCAATTCCATTTGTAATTTATACTCCGTCTGTGGAAGATATTTCCAAACTCTTTCACAGATATAATGTGGATTGTAAATAGCCATTAGGTTACAAGTGTCTTAAAGAATAATGTAAAATCTCAGGGGAACTCAAGTTGAGTGGTGTAAATGCAATCTTTGTTTAAGTCGGCAGTAACGTACAACGTACATATAAAATGTTTTTAAAACGATATAAACGTGTTATAAGCTCGTTTTGGTTTTGGGCAAAACGTTTTGATAACATTTAAATGTCGGGTTATATAAAGCTCATGAAACGTTTTATACAAGAAAACATAACACATTTTATATAAGCGGTTTCAAAATGTTATTGTAAAATATATTTAGCAAACACTTTTTCAAAATATTTTGTCACCAATTAAAAAACATTTTGTTGGAATGTTTTGCAACAAGTTTTTTAATGTTGTTAAAACATTTTATACCATTTATATATCCTTTATATAACGCGGCATTTAAACATTTTCTATAAAACGTTTTGTGTTTGCTAGGGTATTGTTATAAAAGTAAGAGAGTGTACAAAAAGTGTAAGTATTTTATGCAATCCAAAAATAATGAGAATTACTCCATGAGTAAAATTTTCCCTTCCAAAGAGTGAATTTCACTCCAAAAGAAAGGTCACGTATATGTCTACTTAAAAGTGATAATTTTTTACTCTTTTAGAGTGGAATTCAAACGTTTTGGAGTGAAATGTACTCATTTTGAAAAATTTCACTCTTTTTGGAATGATTTTTTTGTTGTTAACCAGTGTTAAATATAACTATACTACAAGATTCTTATTGTGGCCGGCTTCACAGGTACACCATCGCCAAGGTACCTCACCGGTGCACACAAACTACCTACATAGGACAATCAGTTTCAGTTTTCTGTTTCAGTTTTATTTACCATATAAATTTATCATATAAATCGATACAAACGCAATTAATGGAGGGATGACCAAAGAAGAGCACAAGGCTCGTACAAGTTTGGCCACCCTGAAAGAAATTTATGAACAATTGCTGTTGCTGCACAGGCCCCACTGGTGTACCTGTACATGCGGCCCCGTGCACAATTTCTTACCCCAGTAAGTATACACCTGAAAAAAAAGTACCGTTCTTTTTTGCTGTGTACAGCAAGTTTATTTCTCTTTCGTCAAGACTTTTTCTAAATTTTACCAAAGAAAATGTTATTCAAGTATTTGACACGTTAGCAGTCCATGCATAGCGCATGTAAACCCACTATAGGTAAATATCCATTTGATTGTATAGCAATAACGTGTAAGGCTGCAAATGTATTTAGTATAATGTATTCAATTCTGTTTGATTCATACCCGTACATTGTATTTAATTATTTTTAATGCATGGATGTAATGTAAGCATCCATGCACTTATTTATCAATAAAATCATAATTTTTTCATGTGTGAGAACAAATAAGTCTGGTAGATTTATTTATTAAATTGTAGCTAACACCTTATAATAACCGATTCTTTATGGGATCGGATCGCAGCGTTTACACAGTATTTATTGTGGGACATGAGAGCACATCAGGCACACTTGTATTCTGAATACGATCGAATATCCTTCTGATATCAAATTATTTTGATTTAAAAAAAATTGCAACATAAGACCAAAAAAAAAATGTTTGTTTCCTGTAGCAGGTCAAAAAAGTCAAATGCGAAATGCGGTTTTTTATTTTTTATTTTTTTATAATCCATGTCTTCAAATGAAAAAAAAATACCCTTTTTGCTGCAAATTGGAATGGAAATTTACAGTGGGTCTCCCTGACACACACAAAAATCATATTTCTTCATATTCAAGAATATTTATGATCCCCTTTCAACCTGCAGATTAAAAAAAGTATTAAAAAAATGTGTGATGTTTTCTCCAATATTAGTAGTTTTCTCCGTCAAAAACGAAATGCGCGCTACAGGAAACAAACTTTTTTTTTGGCCTAATACAAATTTTATGACAAATTATTAAAAAATTTATATTTTTGACAGTTAACAGTCCTCGAAGCAGGTTTGCACTTCCCTGCTCGAAGTACGCTTTATAACAAATCTGATGATAGTGTATGTAGCTGGGAGGGAAAGCCGTCAATCATTTGAAAATTTGACCTTCCGTATTGAAGATATACATTTTCCCCCAAAAGACCTAAAAGATTAATGTTATTAAAATGTTTTTACCAAATTCAAAACTAAAAAATATAATCTGCTCCAAATGTTTTAAAAGCGTATTGTGTTAGCTGGGTTTCAGACGGACTGAAAATGAGCAATTTTCGTAAAATCCTTATATTTGACCAGCTACCACGAAATAAGTGTAAAGTCGCAAGTTGGTAGTCGAGACATTGCTGCTGAGTTGATGTTCTTTGTTTGACGCGCACCTGTACAAGCTATTGGCATTTCCTTCGTGAATCATGGCCCATTGTGGCCCCATTCACAAAGGACATACAGACATACCAGTGGCGTGAACAGGTGCATGTGAAACAAAGAACACCGACACAGCAGCCAGGCCGTCTCAAAACTCCTAACTTGCGACTTTACGCTCATTTTGTATTGACAGGTCACTATTTCAAAAACAAAACGGCTAGTTCAAAGAAATAGATGCTTTACTTTGCAAATGCATAGAGTATTCGCGGGAGTATTCGCTCATAATTATGTTTGATTCTGGCATTAAAATACCCCAAAATGAAAACTTTTGACGTTAGTTCTGCAGGGACACCCTGCATGCGTGCAGTAGGCCTATAGACGAATCCAACGAGCCAAGTCATGGTCAGGATTTGGTCGGCCATCTTTGGGTAGCCGCTAGCACCAACCTGGTGTTTTGAGCGCCCCATTGTGCAAATAAAAGCCGCCTAACACCTAGAGAAGATGCAAGGACGAGGAGGGTTAATAGAATAATATATACAATAGAGATAATTCCGCAGGTAATCCCGTCGCATCTATTCATACATAGTCCTTTTTCTTCGCAAGTACATCCATTTGTAGCGTTTGATATGGTGTAGTTAATCCGATTTATGTCACTTCAACAGCGAATAGACCATGTAGAAGATGTGTGTTTTGCCGAAGGGAACTATAGGGCCTATTGTGTTGTAAACTCCGGTGTAAACTTTAATCATTCTTTTGTCTACCTGTGTTTTCGCGGAAGATGTAAAACGGGTGATGGAATGCAGTTTAAAATTTCCGCCAAGGCCGAATCATTTCACATTTTGGGTGCATTGTAGCCGACGGCTACCCAACTAAAGGCTGCTAGTCAGGTGTACTGCGTGGATTTGGATTCGTCTATAGATTTGTCATCCAGAATGCGTTTATTAAGGCGTGGGGTATGGGCGAACTTGAAGTACAGGTATCTGGAGAGGGGAAGCAATGAGTTACCCCAAATCACAGCGGCAGGTATGTATTTATTTATTTACTGATTTCATTACACAGCCGTGACGTTAGTCACGGCTGTGTCTTTTTTCTTACAGGATCTTCTTCTTCTTTCTTCTTTCTGTCAACCATTACATTTGCTCTAGCACTCACATGCTTATATCGATTTTGACTTAACTTGGTCACAATGATCATTGACCGTGCCCCTACATGTCACATGAAACTTGTGGGGTCAAAGGTCACGCAGGGTCATAGGGGTCAAAAACGTGATTTCAACTAAAATGCATCTTCTCCTACAGATTACGTACGACAGTGACGCCACTTGCACACATGCGTTGTTATTAACCAGTGTCTATATGGTGTACACAGATTTGGGGTCAAAGGTCATTAAGGGGTCACTTCCGGTATAAAACGAAATACTTTCAAATTTTTTTATTAGCTAAGGAAAACATAGGACAGTAACGGTATATTCACATATGAGTTGCAGTTACCCAATGTATATGTGGTATTTTTTTATTTGGGGTCAAAGGTCATTAAGGGGTCACTTCCGGAATAAAACGAAATACCTTTAAAAATGCATCTTCTCCCACAAATTACGTAGGACAGTGACACCACTTGCACACATGCATTGCTATTACCCAGTGTCAATGTGGTGTACACAGATTTGGGGCCAAAAGGTCATTAAGGGCCACTTCCGGTATAAATTGAAATATCTTCAAAAAAATGTATTAGCTAAGAAGAACATAGGAGAGTAATGGTATGTTCACACATGAATTGTGTTTAACCAATGTATATATGATATTTTTTTATTTGGGGTCAAAGGTCATTAAGTGGTCATTTCCGGTATAAAACGAAATACCTTTAAAATGCATCTTCTCCCACAAATTACTCAGGACAGTGATGCCACTTACACACATGCATTGTTATTACCCAGTGTTTATGGGTGTACACAGATTTGGGGTCAAAGGTCATTAAGGGCCACTTCCGGTCTGAGACGAAAAACGTTCAAAATGCCCCTTCTGCCACAAATAACATGGCAAAATAATGCCACGTGCACGCATACATTGACATTAGCCAATGCCTATGGGGTTTTCATACATTTTGGGGTCAAAGGTCATTAAGAGGTCACAACACGGCTGTGTTCGTGGTCTTAGACCACAGCTAAGTCTAGTTTCATTTCATTTGGTAGATTAGCAAGTAATTAGTAATATTCCATGATTCATCGGTTTATTATAGATTTAATACGCAAAGTATCACACACATTTTAACTTGAAAACTTGATTGATTGATCGATTGATAGACATTTCACATTATATTCCTAGTTTATAGGCCCTATGGAACGTCTATTAATTTTGAATAGCATCGTACATATAGGCCTATCAGTATCGATTTATTCCATTCAGCAATATCAAGGATTACTATCAAACTAATTGTCAGTTGGCTTAGTTGTACCGCACTGGTTTTTTCAACATGGAGATCCCTGGTTCGATTCACAGCTCTGCCCATTTTTTTCAAGGCTGAGAAAAAAATTAAATTTCTGAACTGCAAACTCATTTGGCGCGCGATCTGAGCTGGTCCTTTTCTGGTGGCTGTGTTTGTTACAGACACACTCCCTCTGGAATCCAAACCAGGTTCGCGCCCATTACACACCCCTTGATTCGACCTGTTTTTATATAATATTATATTACAGGCATGAGACTGCACTTTCCTGAAAATAAAAATGAAAATACACGTGAAATTGAGCAAAAAAAAGCCCCAAAAACAGGCTGAAATTAAATAAAGTTGCGGAAATTTTGACTACAAAAAAAAAGCTGAATTCAGTTTAAAAACTGAAAATACGTATGCCTGATTTTAACATCACACTATAATGAATTTAAGTCAATGCCAATTACATGCGTATAATCAATTAAACAATAAGCCAATTTACATCCATGTTTAAATGTCTGTCTCTTATGGATCAAATTGATTGTATTTGAGTGGTTTAATAAATTAAATTAATGATAATTACAATAGTATGTATAACATATGGTTTGTTATTGCTGTCATATACTTTTGGTTTCTAACTTAATACAAATTCGTTTTATTTCCATATCTTGACAGCTGGAAGAACAGGGCCTATAGTTTGCGAAATGATGAAAAACACGCATATTGACCGCAAATTGTTCACTAATATTATATATTATTCACTGAACAGTTTCATCTGTAGGATTAGTTTGGTTATCAGAAAATTATTTGGCAGACAAATCCAGAAGGTAGTTTCACGCTAGATCACGTATTTGATTCACTACGTGCACCAACATCGCACCGTGGGAATGAGGCAACAGCCATCTTCTGTGGGAAAAGCAGTGAACCAAGTCACTTTTGAGAGTTTGAGAAAGCTTTGAGTTTGATGGTGAAAGCTAGAGACATGAGTAATATTCTGGATTCGTCTACCAAATAATTTTGTGATAAATTTGACTATGTTTGAGAGCGTCAATTACCCAACAGACAACCATCACATCTATAGACTATCCAAGCAGTATTCTTCCTGATTCGGATTCTGAAGTTGAAACGTAACCTGCGCAAATATGCTTTCGTTGCCAGTAACCACGACTTTGCTTTCATCCTGTGTAGTTTTTGAACTTTTCAAACAGTTTTTGGATACTAGTTTTATACCAGCACCGCACAAATATGCCAGTGAAAAGCGGCATAAATGGAAAAATATTCTGGGATCATTTATTCACGCCTCGTACTGCGCTGTTACAGGAATATGTTGGTAAGTAATTATTAGACGTACCATTACATATCTAGGATGACTAGGTAGGAATGAGCAATATTATTGGTTTTTTAGCACTAAAAATGTCAATTTTCCAATAATGTTCTGTTTTTATTCTGCCTGGTTTGCAAGATTGCAATTTGTACCTCATACGGTACCACAATAGAGACATTGCGATTTCCAAACGTAGACATCGGACGTACGTTGATCTATTTAAACCCACTCTCCTGTATCGAAGCGAGGTCACGTATTTAGCTTTTTTGGAAGATATTCCACGTGCGAAATCGACGTAGATACATCGTTGAAAATACACAAAATTTGTCCATTTCACAATATGTTAAAGACAGTCAAAGATAATAAACATACGAAGGAAAGTCTAATTATTATTATGATCCTTTTTGTTTGTAACAAATCATTATAATAAAGGTACGGCGATGTGTTAAAAATGGACTAAATTTAACCGCAATATTCATACGCAGAGATTGCACATTGAAATGTGTGTGATACTTTGCGTACAAAAAATGACATTGCGATTTCCCATTTTGGATTCCAACGTAGAATAAAACGCAGATGCTACGTTGAAATATGTTGATTTTACCTCATGTCTAAGTCCATGCAACGCGTCCAATTTTCAGGACGAAAAAGTCTCATTTTGAAAGTAAAGTCATGATGTATGGATGCAGTGATCTTTAATCTACCAAAATATATGTTTTTGGGCAACTATAATATTTGGGGAGCACAAAAAACAATTAAGTTTAATCAGCATGAAGGTCAAAATTTTAGTCAAAATCAAAAGCGGCCTGTTTGAATTAGGCAGAGACTCAGCTTACTGTTATTTTTTCAACTCACTATGACTTCTGATATTAATTTTTTTTTTAATTCGCGACATAATACTCATTTTATGGCAAATGATTAAAAACCTAAATTTTTTCAGGGTATTGGGGAAAAAATCTATGTCTTTAATATGAAATGTCAAATTTTCAATTGAGTGTCGGCTTTTCAATTTCATTCCAGCTACATACACTTAAAGTACATATCATTTGATTTATGCAAGACTTTTAAATTTCAAAAATATCAATTTTAATCATTTTAATCGGTATTATATCGTAAATTAAAAAAATCCAAATTATTTGATATCAGAAGGATATGTCTCGTTTTAGAAATGCAATTCGATATGTCTGATGTGCTCTCAGGTCCCACAAATAATACGTGAAAACGTCGCTATATCCAAGCCCTTAAAACTTTGTTTGAATATATCGCCCTGCAAACTGTCACAATTTAATTAGCTATAGTAGAAACTTCATATTTGGTGTCATGGGCGTGTAGAACACATTACACATGCATGGCTATTTTAAATATCTCTGAACATATCATCACTTAATTCAATAAAATTGGTGAAAATGACATTTTGGATGATTTTGTGCAGTTTTGATCAAAAAGTAATTTGAAAAATGACTTAAGTGTCGTGGAAAGTGTATCAGTTTTTGCGATGGATAGTTGGATAAAAAAAAGTCAATCACAACATTTTTCTGTAAGCTACGGTTTTTGACCTCCTGAAATTCACAAGTCTGGTTATTACAAAGATTTTTTAGTAAAACTAGATCTGGTGATGCATACTGATGCATGACACGTAACCAGGCCGTCTGAAATATGAATATTAATAAACCAAAAAAATGTACGGCAAGAATTTTCGCACCACGTCGAAGTTCACCTCTCTATGTGCGAACTATAATAGTTAGGATAACAAAAACGACTGGTAAGCAATCTACGAAATCGTCTCAAATCAGAGGGGGAAATGGCTGACAAGAACCGGTCCCTTTCCAGCGAAAATACCTGCTTATTTAGCCAATGTGAACATGAGGTCATCGGCAGAAATATTTTCATATCATTGAACTAACATGTCAGCTATATATGGTATTTCAGAATATAACAGTAATGGAAAGAAAAGTGCAAATGTTTGTTTGTCGGATGTTTGACGAAGTGACTAGCTTTAATGACGTCAATATGTGAACACCGCAGAAGTATTGATAATTAATTAGGTAATACCAAATATGGAGGTATCCAAAAGTATGCTAATTAGAAGGTCTTCTTTAATTTTAAACTATTACGAGAGTTCAAAGAACCCAGCAAACACAAAAACGTTTTAAATAAGTTATATTTTGGCTTTTGGTTTAGGTAAAAACGTTTTAATAACATTAAAATGTCGGGTTATATAAAGGTCATGAAAACGTTTTAAAAACGTTTTGTATGAAAACACGCTACAACAATATTTTTGAAATGTTTTCAAAAATGTTATTGTAAACTATTTTTGCAAACATTTTTGCAAACTATTTTGTCAACACTTAAATAACATTATGTTAAAATATTTGCACCCAGCAAACACAGAAATGTTCTTTAAATGTTTTTTACAAAACGTTTTAATAACATTTAAATGTCGGGTTATATAAAGGTAATTTTAAAACGTTATTGCAAATATTTTGGGCAAACATTTTTCGCAAAATATTTTTTCAACCCCAAAATAACATTCTGCATAGAATGTTTTGTATCAAGTTTTCAAAAATGTTTTTGGAATGTTATTAAAACGTTTTTATACCCTTTATATAACCCGACATTTAAACGTTTTCTGCAAAAGGTTTTGTGTGTGCTATGTAGTAGATTATCAGAAAATGTTTTTATTGTTATGAAAACGTTTTATACCCTTTATATACCCTTTATATAACCCGACATTTAAACGTTTTCTGAAAACTTTTATAACCTTTTGCGAATGATGTCGAAAACGTTTTGTGTTTACTGGGAAAAGAAAAGAACAGGAATATTAGTATCAAAAAGAATGAAGAGTAGTAAGCTAAAATTATTTTCAAGCAATTTTTACACAAACCTGAACGTAGGAAAGTTCCCTTGTCTAAACATTGATAGCGGCCTTAACAAAAGGTTCTCACCAGGGTTGTTCATCACAATATGAAGTAAAATATTATTGATAAGGCTGAAAGTCAAGAGGTGTTAACCCAGGCAAAAATAATTCATGGGTATTCCCAAAATTCGCTACTGGTTGCTATGCAAATCATGCCATAAACATGGCATGTTCATGCTATGAACATGGCAAGACATTCTGATTCTTTTGTTTTTTATATGGCATGAAAATCCTCTATCAAGGATTCATGGGTCGTTAATTTTGAACCCATTAAAATTGTAATTGACGTCCTTGACTAAACATTAATGGGCATGGAAGTAGAGAAAATTTGACATTGACTATGATTCATGCCATGATTTACCCATGAATAAGGAATTTATGGGCATGAAAGTAGAGAATTTGACATTGACCGCGATTCATGCCCATGAGTTACCCATGAACATGCCCTGAACATGTCAAGGCTCTGACTACACGCATGACAAAAAACAAAACATGCAAGGGCATGAATATTCATGGGTGAGCATGAACAACCCATCAAATTTTCCCAAATTCATGAAAATTCATGCCCGTTGCTAGCGAAAATAGGGCATGTTCTTGGCATGTTCATGGCCAGATCTTGGCATGTTCATGGGCATGACTCATGCCTAAATTTTTGCCTGGGAAACCCCCATTTGCGCTAACTGAGAGTTGATAAATCCAGTAATATGGATAAAAACCAAACCATAGTCGGGAACCACACTCACAACACACTAGATAAAGTTTACTGTCTGGCAAATATTGACAAATTGTATATAAAACAACATTTATTTTCATTTTAGACTTTTTTATAGTCTATATTTTCTTCATTTCAGCTTAATTTAGCAGTTGTCATGGTTGTGTGCAAATTCCTATTACTATTAGATACGTTGTAATAAAACATGATTTTAAACATTTGTATATTACTTTTCTCTGAGGGCTTGCAGCAAAATTGATATTTTATTTTCCTTGGTATGGGTTTGTGGCTAGTAGTCAGGTAATGATGATGATATGATGATGATGACGACGACGATGACGACGACGACGACGACGACGATGATGATAATGATGACGATGATGATGATGATGATGATGATGATGATGATGATGATGATGATGATGATGATGAACAAATCAAATCAAATAAAAGATGATAATGATGACGATGACGATGATGATGATGATGATGATGATGATGATGATGATGATTAATACACAAACGAAAAAGAGGAACAAACATGCCTAGCATGTAATTCTATTTTTAACATGGAAAATTTGACCTCTTATCTACTCGCAAACTGAGATTATGCATACCTTATCTCTTCAATAAACATTGTCGATTTGGCCTTGGCACGGCCCCTTGCTGTAAATATGTCACATGTTGTTCGGATTATAAAGACACAGTTTGTTGACCCTATAATGTTTGTGCACTCATAAATTGACCTCTGAGTGTATTGGGTATAAATGCATGTCCTTCTATAACAACAGGTTAACTTTCTTGTTGAATGGATGCCTCGAGGTCACTGAACTGTGTATTTGGAGATGATGTATTTTTTGGGTCATAGCACACGTGTTAAGCAAAAACATATACTGTGACTGATACCATAGAAACGTGCTCTTTGTTTAAACATTGCAAGTAACATGAGTGGCAAACATTAATGTTTCATATTGCACAACCCCCCAAAAAAAGCAATGTTGGAGCCAATACTAGACCAATTGTCCGTTCCTGTCTCAGTATCAAAACAACATTGACTGGTGGGTGCGGGAGGGGGGGGGGGTGAGAATTTCATACTAAATTAAATCCCTCATCACTGCCATCATCGTCACCATCACGACTCTAATAATCACCTGACATCAGTTGTATTATCCATCATCATCATCATCATCATCATCATCATCATCATCATCGTCATCGTCATCGTCGTCGTCGTCGTCGTCGTCGTCATCATCATCATATCATCATCATAACCTGACTACTAGCCACAAACCCATACCAAGGAAAATAAAATATCAATTTTGCTGCAAGCCCTCAGAGAAAAGTAATATACAAATGTTTAAAATCATGTTTTATTACAACGTATCTATAAATAGTAATAGGAATTTGCACACAACCATGACAACTGCTAAATTAAGCTGAAATGAAGAAAATATAGACTATAAAAAAGTCTAAAATGAAAATAAATGTTGTTATAAACTCCTCAACAAAAGTTTGGAAAGTTTTTTCAAGCATCTGTATCTCAAATTATTTGTGACATATTCATATCGTGTTGCATATCAATGGATAGCTACAATACTCCCCTTTACAATGACACCCCATTTGAAACAATAACATTTTCACAGCTGAGTACACACCTTGTGAATGTAGTGGGATCTCAAAAAGAATTTGCCAAATTGACCATTATTCTGTGCAGCAAGCTGCAATCCCATAACTTCACAATCTGGGACCTAATGCAATCCTCCAAAATGACACCGCTCGCCCCACATAGCCACGGTAGTCAACGACTACCTACAGAATATGGGAGTAGAGTCAAACTGGCCTGCCATCAGGCCAGACCTCAACCTGATTGAATACTTGTGGGACCAGCTTGATCGTGCCAGAGAAACCCATATGCAACCACATTGAATGACCTGCGACGAATCCTTGTTGAAGAATGGAATTCCATCCCACAGTAACGTGTAACCTGCAGGTCGGTGAGGAAAAGGTGCCTGACTATTGTGGCTGCCTGTGGTTTTTTTCTACCCGCTATTGAGGTTAGTGGCTAGCGTTGTTTGAGCTCAGAATAATGGTCAATTTGGCAAATTCTTTTTGAGACCCACTACATTCACAAGGCGTGTACTCAGCAGTGAAAAATGTTATTGTTTCAAATGGGGTGTCATTGTAAAGGGCAGTATTGTAGCTATCCATTGATATGCAACACGATATGAATATGTCACAAATAATTTGAGATACAGATGCTTGAAAAAACTTTCCAAACTTTTGTTGAGGGGTTTAGTTAACCATCACTTCTTGAGTACTCCCTTGGAACTCTATGGTTAGTGAAATCAATTGAATGAGGTAAACCATAACACACTTTCACACAATAGACCGAATAGACTATTTTACCTGTTCATACTTCCTGTCATTGTTAATCGTACGTAATAATGTTCTAAGCCAAGTGTTATGATAACATACACTATTAAAACAAATTTAGGTTCTCACCAGGGTTGTTCATCACAATATGAACCAAAATATTACTGATAAGGCTGAAAGTCAAGAGGTGTTAAGTGTTCAGATTCCCTGTTCATGGTCCATTAATGTTCAAACCAGAAATGATGTACTTACAAATTGGAAAGTATAGAATAGGTGTGAATGTGGTGACATCATTTGTTTGATACAATTTCGGTAATGACGGATGGCATATCAGTTTTCCTTAACTTCAGTTTTCTAACAAAAAATTGTATAATTATACATTATATAATTAATTCAAATGTTATATTTGTACCCGGGTATTTGTATAATATATTTGCTGTTCGCGTAACTTATTTTAGTGTATAATAACTGCATACACTGTTTTTTACAATGTACATGGTTGAATAATTTTAGAATTAGATACTATCAACTAAAATAAAATAATCAAGACTGGTACATAAGCCTATTTCAATAAATAATATTATTGATTTATTTACTCATTTTTTTAAATTACTATAAAAAAAATCCTATTAATATAGGGGTACTAGGTACGTCTTGCCATGCTATCGCCAATCGGAAAATAAAACAAAACTAATTCCATTGTGACATTTATTTTTGGTTACATTTACAGCTTAATTCTTACTCCAGAATACCTGTCGGATAGAGTGAACACTTTTGAGCAAAATGGTGCGCTTATGTCAGCCGCTTCAATGGGTAATGTTATACACTCTACAGAGTGTCACAAAAACAACGTGCCTCGACAAATGTAATGCTATCTTAAAATGGTGTTTTTAATTTTTGTAACAGTTGTTCAGTATATGTAAATGACACATCTTTAAAAAAACTGGAGTTCATTTGATAAATCAGTTTTGAACATATGATCTCAAATGTAAAAATGAGTGCAGGACCAATTTTGTAGTAATTTTATTTAGGCGCGTCCATCCATGGATCAATATTTCTCTCAAAATCAGATTTCTAGAAATATTAATTGGGAATTTAAGAAATAGATTCACATTTTGATAGATCTGTTAGTTCTAGATGTCTTACATTTTTTTGATAATTATTATCCTTATAATTCAAGAACCGCAAAAGCTACCGAATTATTAATGTCATTTTTTATTAATTTCCTTTAAAATACACGCCTCACTTTTTTTTTTACAAAAAGTGGCTTGATTTTTTGAACCACTAACACACGCACGGAAGGTTTCAAAAACTCTCCATTGAAGGTTTCAAAAACTCTCCAAAAACTCTCCGTGTGCGGTGTGGACTTACACTTGCACTTTCACTATGGTCTACAACATGCTCATCTATCAGGGCACAGTTCTTTAACCCCAATACATCTGTACATTGATTGAATGACCTTTGAAAATTTTGGTACAAAAACTCATACTCTGCAACTTCAGGTCAAATTTTGTACTACGATTGTTTTATTGAGGTTATTGAACTATATGCCACTGGAATGAGGCAATAATTGTGGCCATGCATTTGTAGTCAACAGAAAATTGCAAAATCTATCCTTCAACCATATTACATCCGAGATTATATCTTCAAAACTGTTTTATCGAATAAACTCTGTTGTTGGTTTTTGTAAATAAGAGCTAGAAGACGTGGCTTGCCTTTCACACTGAATGAAAAAAATGCTTAAAACACATTTTAAAACATCACCACATTCGCTGAGGCCCGCTTTTTCTGACACACCGTAAACAAAACTGTCCATTAAGCGGAGGGTCGTATTTAAAGCTTGGGACACTTAAAAACTATTTTGCACCCGACTTACCCGGGTGAAAAATAAAAAATAAAAAATATCAAAAACTAACGTTAAATACAGCGCCTCCGTCTAATGCATAAATTGCGTACACCGATCCTATAATTATTAAGACGTCTTTCTAAATTTATAAAGATAATGTCACCAAAAGCCTTCTAGCACATAGTACAGGACCACCCCACTTTATAAGGCCATATCAGCTTATAAGTTAAAACTTTATTTTCGAATATAATCTTTCAAAAATTATTGTGTCTTCCTGAGAAAAAACGCATCGTGGTTTTTTTTCAAAGTCTTTTCAAAAACGTTTTTAGAACTAAGTATTTTGAAACGGCTAAATGAAAACATTAATTAATTATCTCTCTTTATTTCCTTTGGGAAAGTACAAGAATTCTCTCCAATATTCGCATGCTTTTGCCTGTACTTTGATTTCCGTTTTAACATGTTTAATTGGCTTTTATATACATGTAATACTTCAATTTAAGTCCACTAACCCTTCGACGTGTGCCATGTGAGAGTAGGTACGACATTTTTGAAATTACCATCATGCTATAGAAAGAAAAATAAATAAATATATAAAAAAATAAAATATATGCAACCGTAAAACTGATATGAAAATTTACATTTCATTTAATATCATAAAGCGAAAATAAAAATCTAAAATACGCATTAGTGATGCATCAATCAATTAAAAAAACAGCATATGTAATAGATAAATTTGAATAATTCTCATCAATTTGAATCAATCACATCAATAATTAAATTAGATTTAAGCCTGCATAATTTACGTGTGTGCAAGTTTTTGAAATTTCATATTACTTTGCAAAATTGCCTGTTACATAGCAAAATTCAGCTTTCATTTGGGCTAAAATAGTCTATAATGGAAATTTTTCGCTCGCTTCGCACGCCAATGTCCCAATATAATCTAAAAACTTGTCCACTTCAGTACACATGCATTCCTCACGGTGCGTTTGGGGGCCTCCAAATTTTGGTCTGGCCCAGGGTCCACAAAAAGGTAAATCCGGTGACCTGCCCACACACCGACATCGCCTGGCTAATAATTATTTGGTACAGCAGAGATACTAAAACCAATACCCGGGATCGATACACGTGAATGTGCTATGCACGATTTTGATATTCAGACGAAAATCTTTGGATACCGGGTAGAAAATGATGAATATCTCCCGTAATTGATTTAGTCTAAAGAAGCCAGATGTGGTTCCTTGCACTTGAATATATTTGTTGAACAGATATGATAGTCGTTAGCTTGCGTCTTGAGAAAGAAGCTTGCGTCTTGAACTCAAAAACTGACAATAATTCTGATTTTATATATGCCGAACTATATAGCGCAGTGTATAGGCCAATCGTGGAGGTAAAAGCAGATGACCTATGGCGTACCATGCTCACTCACACACAGCGAGGTCAGTCACCGGGCTATTGTCATTAGCCTTAGTCAGATGTCCTTCGGCCCATTATGCGTATCAAAACTATTAAACAGGTCGGAACAAAATGGCCATGCGTGGCGGTGGATTCAACCTACCATGGCGATTTCTGCCATGAAGATATCGGGGCGATGACACTGTGGCCATACCTTTCCCTGTGAGTGTGGGCTTTATTTTCTCAATATTTGAGTACAAACACGGTCACCTCAAGCACCGCTCTGACTACCCTTAATTGAATAATTTAATCTACGGTGTGTTGCAAAATCTTGTAAAGACTAAGGGCTCGGATAGCAACGTTTACACAATATTTTTCTGGGACATGAGAGCACATCAGACATATCGAATTGCATTCTGAATACGAGGAATGTCTTTCTGATATCAAATAATTTTGATTAAAAAAAAAAATTCGCGATATAGGCCTAATACAAGTTTTATCGCAAATTATTAAAAATTGATATTTTTGACAAATAACAGTCATCAAAGTCAAATTTATAAATCTAATGAGGGACCGATCGTTATTTACGGCAGGGGGGAATGGGTGTTTTGAAAAAAAAAATATCGGCAACAAAATTCGTGTTTTCCCCTGGCGTCAGCTCAAATGAATTTTTTGAATTCCTCCATTTAAAATTTAACAATCCCTCCTCCTGGTTCAACAAAAAATTTCGCGTTCCCCCCTCAAAATTTCGCGTCCCCCCTCAAAATGCCCATTACCCCCTGTCGTAAACAACGATCGCTCCCTAATGTATTTAAAGTGTATGTTGCTGGGAGGAAAAGCCGACGATCATTTGAAAATTTTGACTTTTCGTATTGAAGAAATACATTTTTTTTTTTTTTTTTTTAAAACAATTAGGTCTTTTTGGGACAAAATATGTATCTTCAATTAATACGAAAGGTCACAATTTTCAAATGCCCGTCGGCTTTTCCTCCCAGCTACATACACTTTAAGAACATATCATTAGATTTATTAATTTCACTTTGAGGACTGTTAAATATGAAAAATAAAAAATAAATAAATTTTGAATAAATTGCCATAATATAATTTGATATCAGAAGGACATAATTGCAATTCGATCTGATGTGCTCTCATGTCCCACAAAAATACTGTGCAAACGTTGCTATACGATTCCTTAATGCAAGGTAAAAATTGGAGGTTGGAGGTATTGGGCTTTGCATGCCCCTCGGTGTAAGGTAAGAAATTATGCTACTTTACGTGCTCACTTTTCATGCTCTTTGGACATAAAATACCAAAAAAAATGCAAGATAAGTTTTGTCCTCCCCAATTGTGTAGGGGGTGGGTGGGTGTGTGGTGGGGGTGGGGCGGGGTGTGGTTGTGTGTGTGTTGGGGTGCGGGCCATATGTTTGCTGTTCCGTTTGCGGTTCGTTTATAATCATAATTATAATTTGTCACACACAGGGTATTTCCTACATGACACTTTAGACTCTTTACGGAACCAAAATGTTGCTCAGTCGTGGCCAATTCTACTCCACCATGTTTTTGTAAGTACATTTCCTTTTAAAATTAATGAATTATTTTAGTGTTTGAAAGGGTTTTTTTTATTTCATGCGATTGTATTTCCTACATTTTTGTTATATGTATATTTTTGTGTTTGTCGAGGACAATTATTTGTTTTCTTGCAAATAGGGAGAGCGTGGCCTTATGGTTAAAGTACTTGCCTTAAAGCCATAATGTGTGATTTGCTTCACAGCGACGCCCTTAATTTTACTCGGATTTCTACTTTTTGCATAATTATAATGCCCAGTGGTGTACTAAAATACCACGTAAAAGACTAAACCTGAAGTGCTTTAATAACAGTAAAATTTAGCTTTTTATATTAAAACCGGGGAGACCCGGTTTTATTCAGAGTTCCCCGATCAAGTGCTTGCTAACATGTCCGCGGCTTTATGTGTACACACGTCGAGCACAATGCTCCGTGCAGTATTACATGTAATACGATCGGCGAGCGTAAGACACGCATTGAAGGCGCTGGAATGAAATCGCATTTTTCTTCGTTATACCTCATTTGTTTGGCTCGAAATTAAAAGGGGATAATGTAATCAGTGAAAACAAACATTTAAATAGAAATCTATTCTTTATGCAAATCACACATTATTGCTTTAAGTGCACGAGGGCCCGGGTTCAATTCCCAGCGGTGGAGATTTGCTGGGATATTGACATGGGGAAAAATATCTCAAATTAATTGGCAACCTGTGTAGTAAATTCAGACTTCCGCTCTCCCCATGGTTCATATTGAATTGGGTAAATGAATCATGAAAGTACGTCGTCCTTTGGAGGGGACATTAAGCCGTCGGTCCCGTGTACAGAGGGCCATACCGGTCCAAGTATTTCGCAGCCAGTTTCGAAAAGAGTAGGGTGTTAACATATCAATTTGCAAGCGCTCTTTAGCAAAGTCATAGTTCATTGAATTTACATCCGTATGACAAACAGGAGAAAATAACTTTTTGCACAATATTTGCAATTGACCAATGCTCATTGAAATGAAGCTAGTATATTGAAATATAAGTGTGCTCTTTCATTTAATGACATAAAATTGCTAGTTTTAGCTTTCGTTCGATATATAAAAAATCTCATTGGATGAAGGGAACACTTCAGGTTTTGACAAAAAAACAATCACAGATGCTTATTTTCCACTAGATCTCATAAAGCTCTTATGATGCTATGCACTCAACTATGTAGTATAAAGACAGACTGCGTAGAGACTAGACTCGCTGTGCTCGGAAATATCTGTGTGCTCGGGTGCATCGAAGTGGGAACTGTGCGTAGATATGCATTGATAAGAGAATCGTTTTTGTAGACAAACCTTTTCATATGCCCCTAACTGTTTCCTGGTAACCCGTCCTGGTGTTCAAATGGACCACAATAGAAATAAGGTTGGCCACTTGAGTGCACATGCCTTCCTCATGGTGAGTTTGGGGGCCTCCAAATTTTGGCCTGGCCCAGAGCCCCCCCCCCCAGGTAAATCCGGCCCTGTATAAAAGGAATGTTGATTCATCCGGTGCCTTCATCGGAGAAAAGGGAACAATGCCTAGAAAAAGTTGTTTTTTTACTTGTAAAAGTACCGTAATTGTTCGCTATTTTCTCAATTCCAATTACGGTACTTTTACAAGTAAAAACAACTTTTTCTAGGCATTGTTGACATGGTGCCTTCAGAAAAGAAAGTTTCCAATCATTATGACCTAACTTTTGAGACAGTTTGTATGTTTGAAGGTGAAAAAGTAATCATAGGGCACGCTGTTTTACTGCTGCATTCAGAAATTTCAATCATGAAAATTGTCAACAAATCTTTTTAGAGTTTGATTGACAGGTAACGTCAGACGCGATCTTGTATTTTTAATGCAGTCTCCGATTATAGACAAGAATTTTTACAGAAAATCTATGATAATCCCTTTCAGTAATCTTAACTTACCGTATTAAATTAAATCGTGTTTTCTAAAAACAGATTTTCAGTGTCGGGGTGAAGTTTCTTTGGCGACAAAGTCTTCTAGGCTACGGTCTCATTTCAACGCTAGTCGAAGTCAACGGCGTGTTTCTTCATCTCCGTCAACTTCTTCTCATGTATGGCGTGCCAAAACAGTCGAAACTTTATAAAATCAACCTGTTCCTTAATATTATTACTTATCTTGGTTTAAGAGTCGGAGTTTTGGTCGTTATGGAAATATGTTTGATTTACGACCGGCAACTGATGCCTCTATGGGTAAACAATTTAATGCTTGTTGCCACATTGGTCATCATTGTAATAAATTTAGTACTATTACATCGAATAATTAAAGTAGATGTAATCAGTGAAAACAGTGATTTTAAATTGAATACACGTAAACATGTAATGGATTGGTAACAGGGCCTATTTTTTGCACCTTCCTGCATGTTTCAAAATAAAACAATAACACCAAAAACTATAGTTTAATTATTTAAATTAAAATTTTAGGCAGTTTGCACAAAACAAGTTGGACCGTCTAAATTTAGACCATGTCTAACTATGGAGATAGTCCTACGGAGAAGGAACCTTTTGGCAGTTACATACCTTATTCTATATTGTAAAATGCATGTAGCTTAATATTAGATGGCTGCACTTTAATTTTTGGATTATGCTAAGAGAAAAGGAGGAAAAGAATTGATCCTTCCCTAAGTCTAACGTCCATAGTTAGACCAGGTAAAGTTGGACCTGAGTCTAATTTGTTTTGTGCATACGGACCTTAGGGTTATGGATTGATACTCTGGTTAGATTTTTAAGATATAGACCCTAATTAGGGTTTTATACTAGCATGGTTAGGGTTTAGGATTCAGATTTTGGTGCATGTAATGGGACCAATTTTGCATAACATTCTGTTTAGAATTACGTGTTGTGATTGCTGGGCTCCTCGACTGATAATGATACATTGTTATGTGCCCCAAAAATATTTTATAATATTCATTAAAAGTTATGTATTTTGTCATTAAACATTAATTTTCACTTGTTTTGATATTTATCTCCATTTGTTTGAATTTGACATACTCTGAAGATTAATAGAATATCCTCAGGAATGCTAATGATTAAAATGATCAAGAAATACATATCTAGTAACTTGTAGAAACTTCTGGAACATAATTGAGACTTCTACATTAGTCATGATTACCACAGTAGTAAGTGTTGACACTATGCTAATAATCATGGCATAACACTACAAACAGGTATATGGTGATTGGTTTGTGTTGAGGGAATGTGCTATTTTTAGAACTGATGTATCCAGAGTAGAGTCTGATTGGCTTGTGGTGATTTCATGCACTATATTTAGAATTGATGTAATGTGCCTTAAAAATGCTGTTATATACCATTAATAGTTCAGATTATTCTATAATGCTCAGAAATGGTATAACGCCTGGACAGGAAATGATCTGGAGAAAGGCTGTATGATGTTAAGAAGGAACTCTGTGAAATTCATGTTAGCCAGTATTGGTACAAAGTTACCATAATTGAAGTCTTCAAACTTTGGTTCGCGGTTCTTGTGTTGGAGAGAATAAAATACGCCAAAGGCGGTAGTGAGCCAAGAGTGCTCGATTGTACTGTCGACTTAAAGAAGCGCCAGACAGAAATATCTCCATCATCGATCTGTCTGTGGTATTTTGCTGGACTAACCAACATAGTGTGTTATCTGTCTGTTAAGTGGAGCAGAAAGCTTCCTCAAGATATCTCCGAGAGAGGAGCTTACGGTCACCATAGAAGAACATTTGGAAAACACTAGCATCCCAGCAAACACAAAACGTTTTCGACATCATTCGCAAAAGGTTACAAAAGGTTGTCAGAAAACGTTTAAATGTCGGGTTATATAAAGGGTATATTAAGAGTATAAAACGTTTTCATAACCTTAAAAACATTTTTGATAATCTACTGCTCAGCAAACAAAAATGTTTTACAGAAAACGTTTAAATGCCGGGTTATAAAAAGGGTATAAAAACGTTTTAATAACATTCCAAAAACATTCTTGAAAACTTGATACAAAACATTTTAAACAAAATGTTATTTTGGGGTTGAAAAATATTTTGCAAAAAATGTTTGCCCAAAATATTTTCAATAACGTTTTCAAAACGTTTTCATGACCTTTATATAACCCGACATTTAAATGTTATTGAAAGGTTTTGAAAAAAACATTTTAAGAACATTTCTGTGTTTGCTGGGTTCAATTATTTAAGAAATAAAGGGTAATGCTATATCCTTTACACCCAAATAATGTGTCCGAGGCAGTAAAAACGTAAATAATGGGTGAGGCGCAGCCGAACCCATTATTTAAACGTTTTTACTGCCGATGACACATTATTTGCGTGTAAAGGATAATGCTGCACCCTTTATTTCTATTCTATTACCAGAAAATAGTGCGATTTAAAGAGAAAATGTCATTTTTTGGCACAAATATTTTAAGTTGTTTACTTCAAGGTGGAGCGCGCACGCGTAAGTGACAACGCGTATCGCGGAAATATTGCACGCGTAACCAAGCGTAATGCTGTGCGTAGAATGTGTTACGGCGCTCGACCCATTATTGCAGAATAATGGGCTCTCACGTGACGCGTTTCAACAAATCACAGTGCGCGACTTCGAATAATGGGTCGTGGAGGTGATAGAATTTAACATAATGTTATTTAAGTATTGACTCAATATTTGGCAAAAATGTTTGCAAAAATAGTTTACAATAACATTTTTTGAAAACATTTAAAATTATATTTTAGGGTGTTTTCATACAAAACGTTTAAAACGTTATCATGACCTTTATATAACCCGACATTTTAATGTTATTAAAACGTTTTTACCTAAACCAAAAGCCAAAATATAACTTATTTAAAACGTTTTAAAAACGTTTTTGTGTTTGCTGGGATAGCAGCTAGGATAGTGAAAACATAGTAATCAGAACTTTAGACGGAGATTGTGGTAAACCAGGGGTTTACCTTGGGATAGACAGGATCTTGGACATTGCCGGATCTTGGATCAAGAACTGAGACCGATGTTCAGATGTTCAGCTTATCAAGATCCCCAGGCTTAGATAAGTGATTGTAGTAAAATATATCTGTGTAATATGTCTAAGTTTAATTAGTGTATGATTCTGGATTGATAGTTGATTGATAGCCATACTGCACTAATTAATAACTTAGTAATTAACCTGTTATATAACAAACAGCCGAGCGTGTTTGTGTGTTTGCTGTTGCGTGAACTCAGATTCAGAAGCAGGTGATTTTGGCCTGGGTCATTTTAGTGACAATTGCAAAATTCTCTTACAACACAAAAATGAACTACCTTGAGTCTCTCTTGTCAGGCATGAGCCTTTATAATCTTTATTCAAACCGTGTTCCATGATATTACAAGGGCTCTAATTTTACCCGCATGCGTATTTAATTGATTACACCCTTGTAAATATCATTACGTTTCACTACCTGGAGAGAATTGATCAAAAATTGAATTCCCTCCTGAGGTTCGTATCTGTCAATGAGTTGACCAGATCACACGGATGTCATTATAGCTAGAGGCAGTGTATAACACAATGGGTTTGAGTTATATAAAAATGACCTTGGGTTTAGTTCCCAGGAAGTGAGTTTTGCCTGAGGCAATTTGTGGTTAAATGTTGATCCCTCACTATTGCCGACATTTTGGTTTTAAAAAGAAGGTGAGATATGATCAAATCTCTCCGGGTAACAAAACGTAATGTTAAATACCACCACTTTACTTTTATTACCATTATTATACAGTCTTAGCTGTTTTTTATTACTGATTATTTTACAAGAATATAGTTGTATAAACAACGATTAATTCGAACGAACTTCGATACCAGTTAATTGTAATTATGATGGTTATGCGTAAGCTCGCCTCGCGAACCTCGTACGGGTGTGTGTGTTTGTACTTCAAAGGGAAGTTTCTAGAATACTATAAAACCGTCCGCATCTATTATACCTGCGCAAGTATACTTACGCGAGTCGCTGAGCGACGGCAGCGATAATATGGAAAAACGGCTTTGCACTGCACAATATTCAATTTAAGCTGCCTTCATTATTTGGAGTAATATAACGAACAGTTTATAGTCGTCTGAGGTTAGTCACTTTGAAATGAAAACAATATTAAATCCATACACCACTTATGAAAAACATGACCTTAAATTCCCACAGAGGGGCTGTAGATTTCAAATGAAGTCACCCATTCAAGTAACCCAATTGAAATTCACACTCCCTGTGCATGTGGAAGACTAAGGTCATGTATTTTATAAGTGGTTTATGGATTTCAACCAGAATAGCCATTAGCTGCATTGTGTTTTTTTTGTCCAGTTATGTTACTTCATTAACATTACTCAAGAATAAATATAACGAAAAGGGATATTTTACATGTACCAAGAAAATTTACTTATCAGAGGTAGACAACATTAAAAACCCTGTAGAATTTAAAATATATATATTAGAATTATTCATAAATTTGATATTAATTTGCTGAAATTAAAATCTGAAAGAAAATGTTTGTCTCAAAGCTTGCAGAATATAATTAAAAAATCTAATTAGAATTCCCAAGAAGCAACAGTTTATCTTTATATAAAATTGTGACGATGGACAACCAATCTTAGATTTAATATTGTTTAACCAAAAATTAAATAACATTTCAACTGATTTGAATTTAGATTTAAAACGAAAACCGATAAACATAGATCATTAACAGTCTTGGATTTAAATAGATCCTTATCCGACATGTGCAAGACTTGATCAAAATTGTCAAATGATTGGAATTATATTTTCACTTTAGAAGAAAAATCATTAATATTATGCATATTAGTTGAATGTTAATTATATTGGATTATAAATGATTATAATGTGAATTTTCCCCTATAATGAGTGAATTTGTCCCCATCCATATTACAATAATATATATAGATGAACATTTTCATCGTGCAAAATGCAGTTTGCCTAAGTTGTTCTTTTATGTGGAGGAAATCTTGAAGTCTCTGCTACAGGTACGATAACAGTACGGGACATGCTCGTAATTCTTTATGAATGTCTTGAGTACAAAGCTGTCAAAGAGGTTGATAATCACGCACAATTTTGGTTGGGAATGATGTGGGTGATGTAAAGTTCTGTGCGATGATGGACACACATCACGTGACGAACGAGGCCGATAAAACTACTAGAATGAAAGCACGTTGAAAATAGATGGTCAACAATTTCACTGGATTTCGTTTTCGAACTACATTTTTTTTGTCACAACATACCACATTCTAAAGATTTTTACTGGCTTTGCATTTCAAAATCACGTTTCAACCATTGGCGAAGTCAACATTTTGTAAGACCGTCTGTTGCGTAAGGAAGCTATTGTGTACTCTCTATTTTGGGTTAAAAGGGATAGAAATCAGTTTCATGTTTGTTAAAAGAAATGCGCGAGGCAGTTTTGAGACAAACAATGTTCCTAACAGATGCATATATCCTTAGTGATGTTTACCCATATTAAGGTAAACTATATTTTACCTCTTTTTTATTTTAGAAATTGACATTGTTACCGCCTTTTCAATTTCCTTTGCCACCTTTTCCATTTCCGTTGCCTCCGTCTTTTCCACCTTTTCCATTTCCGTTGCCTCCGTCTTTTCCATTGTTACCGCCTTTTCCATTTCCGGTACCTTTTTTGCAAAAAGGCTCTTTATCTGTTGTATCTACGCAGTAAACCCCACTTGCCTTGGTATCCACGAAGTACCCCATATTTGGGCAGTCGCCGTCCGGGCAGTCTTGACTCTCACTCCACGAACACATCTTACTTGGGAAAGTACATTTATCTTTGAAGCTCTGCTCGTAGTATTCCATTGGTCTTCCGTGACTGCAGAACATGTGATTGCATCCGGGTTGCGGGTCTTTGCCGTCATTGGGGTAAAAATCCACATGTCCGACCTGAAAGAAATATTGCATCGTTATTTGTACCACCTTAAATTCGAACCCTGATTAGCAGGTTAGGTCAAACGACACCCGCGCGCATTGCTATGTGAACTCCAATTAACGCTTTAATAGCGCTACGCGTTGGCCGTAAAATTCAGTGTCCCCAACACCACCGCGGCTCGCTCAGACCCACCCTTTTAAGGCAATTTTTGTTTTCATCAAATTACGTAATAGTCGTTCACATTGTTCGTAAAATTGCCATGCACCATAACTGACCGCTTACATAGCGGGCTCACACGTAATTAATGAGGTCGGTCGACGCTTTTCAATACGGAATAAATGCTAACCTCATCGTGACATCATTCAAGCAGCAAAGTTCATTTTCCCATTGAAAAAGCGTTATCCGACGGATCTGCAGGCGACTATTCTGTAATAGAGTGTATTCAATACCAAACCAAAGACTATGACTTTTTGCCCTGTGTACAATACTCATCACCTGTTAAAGGGGTTTTGATTCTTTTTTACTCATATCTTCTGGAGGACGATTGGAACTATTTTTTGACGCCGCCTTCGGCAGCGATTTAAAAAAAATTTAATTTCAGTTTTGATGTATACTTTTATACATGCAGAGTTGGGTGGGGGATTTTTTTTACTCATCAGTAAGGTGAAATTGTTTTTTTTTTTTGCCCTGACCAATATGGCGGCCAAGTGGTTTCACTTTTTCGGTCGCCGCCCACTATAAATGTGTAGGCCTAGAGGTCAGTGTGCTCCATATGTATTATGAGACGTTGGTATTTGCGACTAGAGACTATCGCAACAGGGTGACAAGCATTTTTTGATAGCGAAGACATGTTTTGATATTTTCAGTATCGTATCGGGATCCAATTATTTTTTAGTTTGGTTGTTCTTTGTACACATTTCGCCATTATTGTAAGAGTTAAAATTCCTAAAAGGAACAAAATTGCTGTTCAGTATTAATATTATGGATCACGTACAAAAGAGACAAACAAAACTATTCATTGTATATTACTATTTTTCTGTTTTTGGCATCGTGTCGAATGAGGTATCACGAATACGCAGAACAAAACAAAACTATCAATCAATCGATTTTTTTTGTATATTAGGTTTAATGTCTTTAATAAATTGCTGTTGTGTTATTAAAGCCATATTATAACATTTGCTGAGGGGACGCCCTCAATATTTTTCAAAATTCAGTTTTTACACGATTATACTGTACTTTAAACCAACATACCCTGCAAAAATCAAGACCCTAGGTGCTGTAGTTTTGTCAAAAATCCGAGACTTAGAATAAAACGCAGGAACCGTCGTGTTATTATTACGATGGAAATATTAGTCTAAAGCATACTTGATGTTCATAACACAGTACGTACATAGCGCGCGTGCGGGATGGCGATCTACACAACAGAGGATCATACCGTAACACGACCGAAGGAGTGATACGTATTGGCGACATAGGCGATGGTAGTAAATTCCAATCTTCCTTGCCTTGCCTTACACTCAGAACGGTGCGCATCATCACCATCAGGTCAATAATTACATTTGTACAGACGGGATCACGTGGATATGTAAAACGCACCATCAAGCGCTGGATTACAATTAAACTGAATTCATAAAAAAATCACCTCGAGAGATATCTTTACATTCCATTTAATGAAAAGAGTCATAATCCTATTGACCAGGATAATTGAAGCTTGCACTCTCTCCTTGTGTCTATAGAATTGATTGAGACACAGAACGTTGAACACACACAGTTTAATTCATACAATACATACAAAAGCTTATGATTTGAAAAGACCGCTACTTAACGATAATTTTATTCATAGCATTCCAGCGTCAAAGTATTTCTGGTACTTATTCCTAGCTATAGGCCTAATGAGTTCCGAGTTATGCATGGGACATTGAACATTGGTGGTGTCATATTCTTTTTATATGATAAAATTCTCAAACAGCTGAATATATCACATTATCATGACTATTATCGGTCGATTTAAAAACGTTTCGGTGGAATTGCAGTTAAATCTATGTGTTGAAAGAACACAATAACCGTATCTTAGTTAATTGAACTTCTAGTGAGTTAATTGAAAACAAAAACCTGACAACAAATTGATTTTTCTTGTGTTGGCAACATCGAAGAGGTTGATATTACTCATATGAGCATGCGCAGATCGTAAAAACGTGTCATTTCAGCTAATGAATGGAAACGCTGTGGTATCTCATGTTGCACAGGTAATGTGCTTAGCCTGTGTCGCTCGGCCTATCTCGAACAAAATCACCATGCATAGCTGTTGAAGAACTAATGGATTCAAAAAACTATCCCTGCAATATTTGTCACGAAGATATAGGGATGATGACGCTGTGCGGTGGTCACCTGCTTCTTTTGTTATGCATAGTCGCGCAAAAAGTCGATCGATATATACTTAAGTGTTAACTCCAGGGTTTAAAAAAAATATACACTACCAAGCATTATAGTTTTTTTCTGACATTTACCGAAGAAATGTTATTGCTTTTCATTTGACCGAGAAAATTAAGTATGGAGTGAAAAGGTGTAACTAAAAATTTTGCTTCTTTCAACACCGAATTTGATCGTTTCAACCACCTAATTAAGTGACTGAGTGGGTCATGTTTAACAATAGGCATCGACTGACTACTTAGTTGTTTGGCTCAAAATTAAAAGAGGATTATCTGACAGTAAAAGCTAACATTTTAGGGCAAAGAAATACTAATCTATTTTGTATGAAAATATTATAATATGGCTTTATGTGTACGGATACCTATTGTGAGAAGTATATTTGATAAACAAACGAGAAACGTCAGCGTTTACCCGTGATTTCATTCCCAGCGTAACCTTTTCCTCAGAGGGAATGTCGGTGTGAATGGCATCCACGAACTTAGCATCACCTTTGTCCAATCGACACGCAGCAGGTAAGCTTGTCCCGTTGTCTCTCTCAAAGTATGGAGCGGATGGCCCAAGAGCTATTAAGTAATAATAATAATAATAATAATAATAATAATAATAATAATAATAATGATAATGATAATGATAATGATAATGATAATAATAATAATAATAATAATGATAATGATAATAAAAATAATAATAATAATAATACCGTATTCGTCCGAGTATAATCCCACGTTCGAGTATAATCCCACCCCCCATTTTTCGAAAAATTTCAGAAATTGTAAAAAAAAAAAAAAAAAAAAAAAAAAAAAAAAGGTTATTTTTCGGTTTTGGAGTGTCCCTGGACCTAGACCTAGATGCTAGGATCATTCATGGTTGACCTAAAAAAAAAAATGCAAGATATTTTGTATTTTAATATGAAAATTGATAATTTGTATTCATGTCATACTCTATTAATGATTTCAAAATGCATTTAATTTGAATGCATTTTGAAATCATTAATAGAGTATGACATGAAAACAAAGTATCAAGTTTCATATTAAAAATACAAAATATCTTGATTTTTTTTTAATTTTGATTTTAGGTCAACCATGAATGATCCTAGCATCTAGGTCTAGGTCCAGGACACTCCAAAACCGGAAAAAAAAAAACTTAAAAAAAAAAAAAAAAAAAACTTTTTTTTTTGAAATTCGAGCATAATCCCACCCCCCAATTGTGAAAAATTTTCACATAAAAAACAGGTGGGACTATACTCGGACCAATACGGTAATAATAATAATAATAATAATAATAGCACTAATAATAATAATAATAATAATAATACTAATACTAATAATTAATAATGATAATGGTGATAATAATGATAATATCGATATATTAATCATCTCGGACATATTTTTACACATAATTTTACACAAAAAGCAACAATAAACTTTAAAAACATTTTAAACTGATGGAAAGATGGTATAAAATGGAATAAAAAAAAAGTGAAAACATAATATATATTTTGATTCATTCGGTGGTCATAGTCACCTTATAAATTTTGTTCGTAGTGCATTTCGACTGTTTTTCCGATTCAACCCTACATTTGTCACGCCAATGTGCACATCTTTCTCAACTTGGGAATGTTGGACTGTGTAGAAATAATACGCTCGGCGACTCGCGTAACGTGTACAGGGTTAAATTGCAAAGATTTAATTGGGATGTTTTGAAATTGTATATTCCCGTGGTTAAGATAGGCGACCCGATTTACCTATGCTCCCCTACTATGCTCCCCTTCAAACGTCATCAAAAGTAAAATGTTATCATATTTTTACAATAATACCACAGTAAAGCTAAATTTATACTCCATCGCTGGGTGACGAGCGATTTGTATTTGACCAATGAAGTAGCGTGTTTTCCCCCAACGAAACAAAAAAACTTAGCGATGTTTCCTTTTGGTATGACTCGGTTGCCCATCCTCTCAAAAGTTGAATTTCTACCTCAACAGTATAGAATATGGCATCTAATCGTCTGTGGGCCACTGGGATGCACGCGTTTGTTTCTAATATCCAAACCACTGGAATAATTTGACTCACACTTTGAATCAAATGGCTTTGGTAAAAGTATTCATATACAATGCTAGAAAATATCATATCGTTTTGATTTTGGCATAACGTCGAATAGCGATTCGTTCATTTGTTAAAATCATGTACCGGATCAGACTGTGTCTAACGGTGATTCAGCATGATAAGTGAGCTACAGAGGGCGGTATATAGGGTAAGTTAACGGGCAGTTAAAAATTAATGAAAATCCATACGTATCATGATTTTAACAAACAGACGAATCATTAAGTCAAAATAATATTTTAAAAAATCGGACCTGGCCATACTGATCATACACAATTCCTTTCTATATATTTTGAGTTGTTTCTTTTTACCTGTTATTCTGGCAACTTTGTCTTTTTCTACATCACGGATGTACTTGCCGGCATATCCCGCTACGTGCGCACCCAAATTGTACCCAACTAGATGCATATCGTCGTAGCTCACTCCAAACTTATCGTGTATGTACTTTAGAAATATTCCAAGTTGGCGCCCAACTAGACGGGCATTCTGGGCAGGTCGTAGGTACATTCGGTGGATTTTCTCCTCATCTACACTGCCGACCTCGTGAAGACTCATCCAATTTACCATGAAGATATTGAATTTACCCTCCAATTCCTAGATGAAAAATGACAACGCAGAAAAACAATAATCATCCGCAATCAGATCCATAACAAAATAAACCAGGTACTCACTGGAAATATTTTGATTCTTATCAGCGATCTTATTCACTCTGGCATGAGTGATTGTGTTTCTAGTTGTTATCGGCAACCTCGTCCTTGTTCATGGTGGTGTTGCCTCTACTCCTTATCCAGATGGCCTCTTTGAGCCAGCGAGTTGTTTTGTTTGCCTCTTCCCACCCAAGTGGCTTAATAAAGTCATCGACCAAAAGGCAAACAAAACAACTCGCCAGCTCAAAGATGCCGTCTGGATAAGGAGTATAGAGGCAACACCACCACGAAAGAGGACGAGGGTGTGTAAGAACTTCATCCATATACGTTCAGATCACAAATCAGCAAGCAACCCATGTGTGATGTCATCAAGATCAGTCATAAAGATTGACAATAACATCTAGAAACACTACAAATCAGCGAACCAGATTGAACCAGATTCCCGATAGGAATCGAAATATTTTTAGATCTGCTTTGAGAACCTTTGCTATAATTATATGACTTTTATGAACTATCCTGATGACAGAGTGAAAAACGGGTACATTTCTTAAAAAGAGCATATCTTCAGAGGTTGTGAGCCGATAGAAATATTGATTTCAGTTTATTAAAGCTAACGATTACAGGTTTCTTTACATATGAAATTATATTTGATAAACTTTTTCTGAAATAGGAGAAAAAAGAGGGCCCAATGATGGTTCTGCTTTTGCGGGACACCCTGTTGCACTGCGCACGGAAAACGTAGTCTAGAAACTAAATCATGATATGTGTTTCATCGATACTGCGCACATTAAAAAGAAGTTAATAAGAATTCGTACGTGGAAGTGGTACGTGATGAACACGTGATGTCACTACTGAATAGCAATGACTAAATTAACAATCCTCATGCATAAAATAATCATTCGAGTTAGACAATGTTTAGCATGTTTTTGTTGTCGAACGGGATCCACTCATGTTTTCCCGTTCACTCAGAGCGGTGGTCACAGCTTTTTGCTATGAAATTAATTTTCTCGGTCAAATATGAAGCAATATTTTTTCCCTTCAGAAATGTCAGTTAAAAACATAGTGCTTGGATATACAGTTTAAAAAAAATCCTGGTGTTAAAATTGGGCATGAAATTTTGTCTTTTAGTGCAAGATTTTTGATTTTTATAGGCCTTAACTTCGGCCGCGAGCTTTTTTCGCAATTCATTTTTTTAGCGTTTCAAACTAATAGAGTTTGCTAAAGAAAGATATTTCCCACCTCTATCAGGCACATCGTGTGGGTCTATATGGTCAATTCCAAGCAACCTCGCCCAAATTGTCAAAATTTAAAAATCAAGTCAAGTATGTGATTTTGGTCTCATATTGTAGCTAAAAAGTTATATTTTCTGAAAACATACTTTTTTAGGAAGAAATGGTGTCCATTGTTAGAAAAACATCCTAATTTGCATAAATTTGCATATTCTTGACTGGTAAAAGCAGCAAAACTAAAAACACAGCAACTGCTCTGTACTGTAAAATTTTGGAAACAAATTATGCATGTGAATATAAAGTTTATAAGTAGCTCAAAATATAAACACCAGAAATTTTCAAATTTTATAACGTGTAGCTTCGTCAGCATTGTTTGAGTACCAATTTTACGATTAAAAGCATCATTCCGCAACGCAAAAGTATCATTTATTACCACTGCAATTTTAAAATAAGGTTGATTTTCATTGAAACTAGAATGCAAAGCAAATTTATTCATCCCTATCCAATGACCCAAAAATAATTTTCAAAAAAGTCTAATTTGCGGCGGTAACGACCAATTAAAGTTGCATCATTCCGCAACGTTGCGGAATGATGCATAATTCATAATGTGCCCGTTTGAAAAAAAATATTCACAATTTTGGGTTAGAACTTTCTGAAATGCATTGCACAGAATTATCTTTACAGTAATTGATGTTTCAGCATTTCCTGAATCATTGTAAGTGACATAACTCCACAAAACCCCCTGCATCATTCCGCAACGCCATAAGGATTCATGGATTGCAAGGATTTTTTCTTTAAATTTACGATAAAATAAAAACAGTGATGATTATTTCTTGATAGATGGTGATAGTTGTTATGTTACATCCTATGGCTAACACCCAGTGCTAAATTTCACTTCCAAGAATTTTAGACTAGCAAAATGTTGACATAATTTTAGTATCAAAATGTGACCATACAACACAAGTTATCTGATTTGAAAAAATCGGTGATAAATATTTTTGGATAAATATTGATATTTGTCAGCTAACATAAGTAGCCAAGTATATAAAACACAATTTACTCAAATTTATTGATCTATTTATTTTTATTTTCAAACATGGACTGCTTTTTATTTTCTATGGGATTTTACACACAACATCATTCCGCAACGCTCCTTGCATCATTCCGCAACGTGACCTAGTGTCGGAAAATTTGGCATAAAGAGACGATGCCCAAATTTTTTTTAAATCGATACTGACAATTGTCAGTTTACATCCTAAGCTTTAGATTAAGTGGCAAATTTAATATCTCAGATTACTAAACTCACAGAGTTTGTCAAAATGTTTTAGTGCAAAAATACTGGCCCCGTGCGCATCATTCCGCAACGCAAACTTTGCATATGCAAATTAGGAAATTAGGGTGGTTTGGAAAAGTTTCTCCTACCTTAATCATTCACTAACCAAAAATACTTTAACATTATGCTATTCACCTTGTGCTGTTAATACATATTTGGCTGCTGCATCAAAAAGAAATTCATACAAAGGCAGTTTGCATCATTCCGCAACGCTTGGAATTGCCCATATACAGACTTGACATTTATTATGGAATATTTTTTCGCAAAATTCCAAGACTGGTCTGGAAGGGGTTTGCATAAATTGCACGGGGTAAATATTAATTGGGGTGTGTCGGGAGATGGTGTAAGGTATTGTTTGTCAGAAAATGTACTTTCCATTAATTAGCCTAAAATGGCGGATTTAAGGAGACTGAATTTGATTTTTTGTGGGGGCAAAATTTCTGAATTTGGGCAACATTATTTTGATATTATCAAATTTAATGAGGTTTGAGGTGATATTTACTGAACCAAAATACCAATAAGTGCTCGTCAGAACTGAAATGCACTTGTAATCTACCAGTTTTGAAAGTGGGAGGAGCTTTAAATATATGGCTCTGAAAAGTGGTATGCACTCAGAAAGTTTGAATGACCCCCTGGTTGGCGTGCACAAAGAGATAGCGTGAGTACATTTGACAACCAAGTATCGGCGCAGTTGTTTTTTACCGCAAGTTTAATTAATTTTACATTGTAAAGGTGTAACTCAAAATTTTGCTCATTTCAACACCAAATTCGATCGTTTGTATTGCCTCATTAAATGACTGAGTGAGCCTTGTACAACCGTTCTGAGTTCATCACCATTTAACAACGATGCGTCGGATTCGCCTGCTTATTTTATGCAACTGTATTTAAGGAGCCACAATGCGCTAACCCTAAACTCTAACCCTAACCCGGGTCTAACCCTAACCCCAACCCTAAGGGTTGGTGGTATTGCGGCCCGTTATGGTTGCAATGAAATTAAGCGCACCGGACGCAAGTTGTTAAACGGTGCACAACGGTGAAACATGATTGAATCCCTTTCAACAACGAAAACAGGCTAAAGGTCGTCTAACTCACATCATTATTTCATGAGGAATGTCAATTTAGTCATTGCCATTCAATATTACAAAAAGATCGATGAGTTCTCTGAAGATATCAGCTATAAAATCTTCCTCCAAAATAATGAATTTTACATGTAAGCGTGTTCACGTACACTAAGTTCCAGGCATGACGCATTTTACTCGCTCATGCATAACGCGTAACAGACGCCACTTTAAAACATAGATAGTTATTTTTTTTATTAACAACGGTTGGCACCTATTTAAAGGTATTTGAAGACCGCAACAAAGTAAATAACCCCCTCAAACATGGCCATTATTCAAAAAGTGACTATTGTATTACAAATCTGTAAAATGCTTTTGAAGCAGACTTTATTTCTGCGCATTTTGACACCTCATTTGATACGATAGCCCAGAAAACAATAAAACACCGGTCAATTTAATGTAGTGAGGTCCAGATTTGAAAGTTGCACTATGCACTTGCATACAATACAAAAACACTCAGATATCAGTACCCAGATTTCCTTCCATTATACTGATACAAAATCAATACAATTTACTGCAACTTTCAAGTCCGTGGGTTACATTGATTTAAATGTACGCTGTGACGTCAATATTTAGTCAATTGCTACAAATGAGATGTCAAAATGTGCGGGAATAAATTCTGCTTCCAACGCATTTGAGAGATTTGTAGTACAATCGCCCGTTTTTGAATAATAGTCATTATTTAAGGGGGCACACCGACATCGCCTGGCTAATTATTACTTTGTCAGCAGAGATACTAAAATCAATACCCGGGATCGATACACGTGAATGTACTATGCACGAGTTTGATATGAGACGAAAACCTTTGGATACCGGGGTAGAAAATGATGAATATCTCCCGTAAATGATTTCGTATAAAAAAACCAGATATGGTTCCTTGCACTTGAATATATATTTTGAACAGATATGATAGTCGTTAGCTTGCGTCTTGAGAAAGAAGCTTGCGTCTTGAGTCAAAAACTGACAATAATTCTGATTTATATGTGCCGAATTATATAGCGCAGTGTATAGGCCAATCGTGGAGATAGTCTAAAAGCATATGACCTATGGCGTACCATGCTCGACTCACACACAGCGAGGTTAGTCACCGGCCTAATCGGGGCTATTGTCAGTAGCCTTAGTCAGATGTCCTTCGGCCCATTATGCGACTCAAAACTATTAAACAGGTCGATACAAAATGGCCATGCGTGGCGGTAGATTCAACCTACCATGGCGATTTCTGCCATGAAGATATCGGGGCGATGACACTGTGGGGGGGTTAGTTACTTTTTTTGAGATGTTTTATGGAGTAATTACTCAGCACTCAATAATGACATCAAATTGACACAACTCGCCCACCACCGTACAAAAAATTAATCCTGTCAAAAGTGTTATGACGCTATTTGCTTTCCATAGCTAATTTAAATATATCGCTCCGCGGCTTCGTGTCATCAATTACCCCGGCCTATTATTCGTGGTAGAAGACAGCCAGCCACAGCCGGGGATGGAGCTAAGAATATTTCACTCATCTATTATATTGTTGTGATCACTTTGTTGATGAGAAATTAAAGTTTATTTGTGAAGTTATATTTTGCTCTCCGTTTGTTTCTGTTTGAGTCTTTCCCCGTCTCAGATGGAAGATCCATTGGCCATGTATTTGGTTTAATTTATATTAATCAGATAACTGGTTAGTGGATCTTCACATTATTTCTGAGTCATATTAAATGGTGGAGAATCAGATCTTTTCCGGTACCAAGCAAGCTGTGACTGGCTGTCAGCTACCCCTGGTGGGAAAAACCAACCCCCAGGTAAGTTAATTTGGTATTATTATTTTTAGCAATTTTGGATTGATTCATTGTATATATATATTATGTGATATTTTTGGTAGATTAAGTGATATTTCACGCTTCAGTGATTTCCCGCCAAAGTTGTTTTGTGGCGCGAAGAATTTTGTTGCGTGTTTCCTGTTTTCGGCCATTTTGTGAATAATATTGCGGCGTGATATTCTTGTATTGATACAGTGTATATTAATGACGAAAAGTAAATGTGATTATGGCTCCTCCTATAATAAGCCACTTAGCCCTAGGCAAGACCTATTTAGACACAGGTGAAGGTGCGGGAGGTCAAGGCGAAGGGGAAGTTTCAATAAACGATGTAATGGCTGTAATACAGAGTATTAAAGGTAAATTCCATAGCTTTGACGATAGATTCAAGAGTTTGGAAAAAGATGCTCGAGACATTCAGATGGTTCAATCAGTTCGTGTAGATCATTTGAGACAAGTGTTTCAGAGGTTGAGAGAAGCCAATTTGAAGCTCAAGCCTAAAAAGTGTACTTTTGCTCAAGAACAGGTACGTTATTTAGGACACATTGTAAGTAAAGATGGGATAGCTACTGATCCAAAGAAAACCAAAGTAGTCCAAGAGTATCCAGTTCCAACGAAGGTATCGGAAGTAAGATCATTTCTAGGTTTTGTAGGCTATTATAGGAAGTACATTAGAGATTACAGTAAAATAGCCGCACCTTTAACATATCTCACTCGTAAAGATGTTCAATTTATTTGGTCAAAAGAGTGTGCAGAAGCGTTTGAAATCCTGAAACAAAAGCTAGTAGAACGTCCAATTCTTGCCTACCCTCGTTTTGATGGTACTCAATTTATGTTGCAAACAGACGCCAGTATAAGAGGTCTTGGTTTCATTTTAGCACAGGTACAAGATGGTGAAGAGAAGGCAATTTGTTATGGAGGTAGAGCTTTGCATGATTCCGAAAAGACGTATACAACTACTGAACTTGAAGCTTTGGCTGTAGTTGAAGGGATTAAGAAATATTCCCCATACCTTCAACATACTGTAAAGTTCATAATTCAGACTGATCACTGTGCATTGAAATGGTTGTTTGGTCAAAAGCCTACAACAGGTCGCCTCGCAAGATGGGTACTGAAGTTACAATCATATACTTATGAAGTAGTCCATAAACGAGGATAGTAAAAGTAGAATACCAACTCAAGTGTCAGAATCTTGTAATTCATATAACTCATATCATGTTGACTCCCCTACTTCCTCAGCAACAGATTCAAACTGGACAGAATGTGGCTTGGAGACAATGACTGATGATGTCATCAATGACTCTCCTACGTCAGAGACAAAGCCAGATCCAGAAGTGAATACTGTTCGAAATCTGAGATTTCAAAGGAATAGACGACTGGATGGAGACAAAAGTATGTAGATATTCAAAAGTTCCTTCTTTACCAACTGATGTTAATGTGGACCATTTCAAAGATGCTCAATTAGCTGATCCTTTTGCTGGTCCCATGATAAGATTTTTGGATGAAGACATAATTATTGCCTGATAATCAAAGACAAGCACGTGATATTTTATTGCAGTCAGATCAATACTATGTCCATGAAGGTATTTTGTATCATATATGGCACACACCCGCCAAACTTCATATGCCAGAAAGAAATACTATGCAATTTTATATACCTGTAACCATGATTGATATCATACTTAACAACTGTCATGATAATGTTTTAGCAGCTCATTTTGGTTTTCAGAGAACATATCACAAAATCCGCCAAAGATATTTCTGGAAACGTATGTATAGAGATTTTGACAATTGGGTAAGATCGTGTATATCTTGTGCTCAGAGAAAAACACATAGACACAAAGTTAGAGCTCCCATGATGACCATGAAGGTCCCCAGTGCATTTGAACGTGTAAGTGTGGATATCTTGGGTCCTCTACCTATTACAACCAATGGTAATCGGTATGTATTGTGTTTTACAGATCACTGTACCAGATGGCCTGTCTTAGTTCCAATTAAGACTATTGATGCAGCCACTGTAGCTAGAGCATTCTTTGATCATATTATATGTCAACATGGTTGTCCGCAATATTTGCTTAGTGATCGAGGTACAAATTTCCTCAGTAAACTGGTGCTTGAAGTGTGTAGAATTATGCGTACATCAAAGTTGAATACAAGTAGTTATCATCCACAGTGTAATGCTATTCAGGAACGTTTTAAATCTGTTATCTTAGATACCTTGTCACACTATGATAATGAGTATCAGACAAACTGGGATGAGTATATTCCAGCCATTTAATTTGCATATAGGTCTACACCAGCAGACAATTCTGTAGGATTTAGCCCTTTCTTTTTATTATATGGCAGGGAAGCAAGACTACCCCTGGATGTGACATTGATGGCTAAGAGTGAATACCCAGAGAAGACAGTGAGAGAACATATCCATCATTTGGTATCTCAATTAGAAGTGTTCCGTGCAATATCTAAGCAACATCTTGAACTTAATCAAGCTAGCATGAAAGACCGTTATGATGAACATGCAAGTGATGTACAGTTTCAGGTGGGTGATACAATTTGGTTATACATTCCAGCCACTCAACCAGGCTTGTCCAAGAAGCTCATGAAATTTTGGTCAGGACCATACTTACTCGTAGAGCAAACGGGGCCCGTGAATTTCCGTGTTCGAAATCTGACAAACAATAAGTTGATGTCAGCCTCAGTGCATGTTAATCGAATGAAGTTTGCCTATGATCGATATGCCAGACCAGAAAATCATGTCATGCCCAAAGATTTTGTGCAAAGGGATCCTCTAGAAGATGTTGTAGATGCTGATTGTCCAGATGACTCGTTTGCCTCACTTATGGCATCCCAGGAATTGGATAAGCGCACATCTTTTATACCGGGTCTACCTTTGACTCCTCCCATAGCAAAAAGAAAAGTTTCCCGGTGACCACCCGATGACCATTCGGTGGTCATCAGAAACCTTTCGGGTACCTTTTCCAGAGTTATCCAAAAGTGCCCGCTAGCGGATACCTTGCGGATACCTAATTAAGTTATCCAAAAGTTTTCGGGTAGACATCCGGTAGTCTCCCATAAACTCAAATATTTCAAATGAGTTACCCAGAAGGTTCCCAGAAACATAGATTCTTTGCAGGAGTTACCCGGTGGTTATCCGCTTTTAATTTGACCTTGAAAATAGCATAAAGCATCTTAAGAATGCATTGTGGGTGGGTGTATGGTCAAAGGTCACTGAATCAATTCAAAATGGAGCAGCTAGCTGTTGGCAGTTGGAATACATTTGTGCAGAATATTCAAGTTATTTGTGGTCCAAAATGTATGGATTTACATGTAGGACATTACAAGATGTTTACTAATTAATCTGGAACATGCTGTAGGAATTATAAAGCATTGAATGCTTGATTTCATATGATAATGCAAGTAGGAAAATTTGTATGAAATGATTTATATAATATTGATGCAGTCTTTATACAATGTACATGTACAATGTACCTAATATATGACACATTTGAATGTTTTAGTTTATATCTTTTCTAGTAAATCATACATGATTTTGACAGTAAATTAATGTCAATTAAATTACTAATCATCAGCGAATGTGTCAATGAACTGCATATAAGCTTTATGTTAAGCTATTTGTTGTAAATAAATTATAATATTTGATATAAAAATTATAGGCTGTGTCATCACATTTAGGTACTGTAAATGCTATATGCTGTAATACATATGCTATATCATAACAATTTGGTTGTACATTAATTAAGGTATGCACCTTATAAAGGTGTGAACCAAATTACATCAGAAGAATATTTTTGTACAATAACTACAATTACATTGTACACTTTCAAGTTTCTTATTGAAAGATAGCACTTTATAAGCTCAACTGCCATGCCTACAGAGTTGTATTTCTCCAAAAACTACAATTCAAATAATAAGCTTACTAACTGTCTAATAAATGTGTGCATACTCATGAATTTGTATTTCTGCATTCCCCAAAAGGTCAATAGGGAGTCTCCAAAGAGGTCACCAGGTATATTGTCACCAAAAGTTATCCGCTAGCTAGGTCCCCGAAAAGTTACCGGGTAGTTATCCGCTAGTTCCCAAAAAAAGTCACCGGGTAGTTACCCGCTAGTTTCCCAAAAAAGTCATCGGGTAGTCATCCGGTACCTATTACCTGAAAGGTATCCACTATGGTTTCCCAAAAATTTATCGGGTAGTCACCCGCTACCTAACTAATTTGCATGTGAAATTTGCCGGTGTCTACCCGGTGACTATCGGGAAGTTATCCGGAAAGGTCTCATTGTTTGATATGGGCTGTTACCACAAGTAGTGAGTATGAAGTAGAGAAGATATTACGTGGTAGGTACAGGGACAACAAGCTTCAGTATCTTATCAAGTGGCGTGAAGTTCCAGAAATACTTGGGAGCCTGCTGATAATTTAAACCCAGCTGCTTTGGAATTTTTGAAAAGTAATCCTGTGAAGATATCTGGCAAAAGCAGATGAATGTGTTGCAATTGAATTTTGTAATACTAATGTTGTGCATAGAGCAGATTGTAATTTATGAATTTTTGAAAACTGTGTTTATGGAATTTAGGATGTATTCATTTTCCAAATTATGTGAAGAATAAAGCAGATTGTAATTTCAATTATGAATTTTTGAATTGAAAATTGCGTGTTTATGGAATTTTGGCTGTGTTAATTTTTTTAAATTTGTGAAGAATTTAAGAAAGGCAGCGTGTGTTATGTTATGATGTTATACTGTATAAATCAGGTTATATTGTATATGGTATACGGTATTCTTATGATTATGGAATTAAGAAATATGCTAAATTAGATAGTATGTATGTGTTATACTTATACTGTGTATTTTGCTTGAGTTTATATTCAGAGAATTCGAGTCGTGCTGAATGGATTATGGAGTTCTTCGGTCATTTTCGTGGTCAATCATCTGAACAATAGGTGCATTTGGATTTGAACTTGACACAGAAGAATTTTGTTCCAGTTGGTATGCAATATGTGTGATTCTGAAATGATTGTGAATTTTCGGCAGTACAATATTTGTGATTCCAGAATAAGATTTGATTCAGAAATAAAAATAATGATACGGGTTAATTAACTGTGACCTGATACATGACATTCCTTTCATGCAAAGTAGTACGTAAACTTTGCATACGATTTTCATGTAAGCCCGTTGTATTCTGAATCAAATATTATCAAGGTATTGGTCTTCAGCGCTGAATGTCTAAGTACAATTTCGTCGTGTGGAATTGTTTCGTCGTGTTCGTCAAGTACTGTATCTACGGGAGGAACTGCGTCTTATTTCACAATGTTGGTGCATTGAAAACTGCAATTATATCAAGAAATTAATTCGTCTGTTATTTATATTGACATCCGTCATCAGTTATCGTCTAATTGCAAAACAAAAGCAATTCTTGTTACGTCATGTTTAAAATTTTATGGAAAACATGATCTGAATCACACCGACACATTAAATGTCGAGTTCATCACGCAAGTGTCAAGATCAGCGTCAAGTACAGTGCAGCGAGTGGGTTCAAGTCGACAGCGGTGGATCTACTGGCCAGGGATTCAGCGATTCAAGATTATGAACTCTAGGGTTAATTTTAAGGTATAGTTTAAGGTGTAGAGTAAGATCTTCGCACTTTCTGAAACGCATGGAACTTGACATTGTAAATGCCCAGTTTGGGGATTGTGCAAGGTCTTGGTCGATGTCTTTCAGAATTGTGTTAGTTTGTCATCCCCTTTTCCCCTTTTTCCTTGTCTGCTGTACGAGATTCAGAGTTTTAAAAGATGTTGTTTAAAGAAAAAAAAATTTTCTTCCCATCCAATCGTGTTTTGGAGTAAAATGTTTCAGATTAAAAGATGCAGTTAATTATTAGTCATGCAGTTACTTGATGAAATGTTATGTTTGATGTTAAAGTTTATGTTAAAAAGATATATATATTTTTAAATCATAGGTTGATCAATTCAAATTGCTATTTTAAAAAGTTAAATTATTAAATTAGAATTGTCAGGCGCCAATTCAAGAAAGGCAGGGCGTGTGTTATGACGCTATTTGCTTTCCATAGCTAATTTAAATATATCGCTCCGCGGCTTCGTGTCATCAATTACCCCGGCCTATTATTCGTGGTAGATGACAGCCAGCCACAGCCGGGGATGGAGCTAAGAATATTTCACTCATCTATTATATTGTTGTGATCACTTTGTTGATGAGAAATTAAAGTTTATTTGTGAAGTTATATTTTGCTCTCCGTTTGTTTCTGTTTGAGTCTTTCCCCGTCTCAGATGGAAGATCCATTGGCCATGTATCATTGGTTTAATTTATATTAATCAGATAACTGGTTAGTGGATCTTCACATTATTTCTGAGTCATATTAAAAGATTACATTATTCCGTAGTCATACCTTCGCATAAAAGGCCTCCTTTATATGCTCCAATAAACCGTAAAAGTTCGGACCCCAGGCGCCTTGCACGAGAATCATTAAAGGCTTGTCTTTCTTGAATCCGTTTGTCTCAAAAGTCTCCTTTTCGTAAGTAGTTCGCATTTCTACTGCTATGTCTTTGTTCTCTTTGTTGTAAAGCATAAATGTAGTAGCCAAATTACCAGGAGCTTCAGGGAGTTCGTCACGAGCTCTAGCTGGATCCTCCTCGCATTCAGACCGCGTCTTGAAACAGTCGAGACCATCGTAGCAAACACACTGAACGCCTATAGTACAAAATATATAGAATAAACAAAACACAAACAAAAAACAACAACAAATATCCACTGGTTAGATCTTAATTTGTTATTATATTGTTACCCTACAAATCCCAGTAATAGCAATCCTCTTGCCATTGTTTTAACACGTAATCACGAAATTGTATTCCAAATGTAAAATATGTTGTACAAATATTTTCTTCTTCTACGAAATCATCGTAACAAAGGTTTGAAAGTGTTTTGACTTGCCTGAAGGGTATACTGAACAAATTTGGTTTGGGTTGCCCTCTTCAAAGTTCTGGCAATTATAGGTAGGGTCATTTAAGGTCAAGCAGGGGTCAAAATTCAACAAATAGCCCATGACATTTATGTACAATTATTTGTCTGGTTAAAAGGAATCCAAAAATGTATAGTTTGTTGTTTCTGCAAAGTTTACTCACGACGTTATGGTCAGAAACGTGTCAAAGGTCAACGTACTTTAATTGGGCTGGGGTCAATTTTCTAATACGGTTAACATTGTCCAATTTCAATGATTTTGATGTCTACCCAGCAAACACAAAAACGTTTTAAAAACGTTTTAAATAAGTTATATTTTGGCTTTTGGTTTAGGTAAAAACGTTTTAATGACATTAAAATGTCGGGTTATATAAAAGTCATGATAACGTTTTAAAACGTTTTGTATGAAAACTTTCTACAACAATATTTTTTTTAAATGTTTTCAAAAAATGTTATTGTAAACTATTTTTGCAAACATTTTTGCCAAATATTGTGTCAATACTTAAATAACATTATGTTAAAATATTTGAACCCAGCAAACACAGAAATGTTCTTAAAATGTTTTTTCAAAACCTTTTAATAACATTTAAATGTCGGGTTATATAAAGGTCATGAAAACGTTTTTAAAACGTTATTGAAAATATTTTGGGCAAACATTTTTCGCAAAATATTTTTCAACTCCAAAATAACATTCTGTTTAGAATGTTTTGTGTCAAGTTTTCAAGAATGTTTTTGGAATGTTATTAAAACGTTTTTATACCCTTTATATAGCCCGACATTTAAACGTTTTCTGTAAAACATTTTTTGTTTGCTGAGCAAGTAGATTATCAAAAAATGTTTTTTAAAGTTATGAAAACGTTTGATACTCTTAATATACCCTTTATATAACCCGACATTTATACGTTTTCTGACAACCTTTTATAACCTTTTGCGAATGATGTCGAAAACGTTTTGTGTTTGCTGGGTAATTATGTTTTCTGACTGAACAACTGTTTTAAATCAAAATAGCCGCCTTCATCTTCAAATTTCAAAATGGTTGCCAAAAGTATACTTTTATCATCAAACTAGTCAACTGTAGTAGACCATTTTAATTTATCATCCCTCTATTTAATCCCTCTGACCATGAAAAATCCACCAATCCTATTCTGATCCAATAGCTAGCGATCCATGAGAAAAATGCATACACATGTAGGCCTATGCTAGCTTATCTGTTATTGGTTAAGATTTACCATCCACATTGATTTTTATGTTGGGTCACAAGGTCACATTCCAATTAGAGTAGTCCCTTTTTTCTCTGGGCAGGGCAGTCACTGGAGATGTGTTGTGTTTTATGCATGGAATGGTATGAATTGTTGATCAAAAGGCGAATGCAGAGCAATCTATCATGAAACCGGTTTTTTTTTATTATATAATTATATGTATTGTTAGCAATAGTATTTTGTGGAGCCTGATAGCATATCTGATACACCGAATGGCATTATGAATACGAGGAATGAGCTTCTAATATCAAATGATTTTTTTTTTAAATCGCGATATGATACAAATTTTATGGCAAATTATTAAAAATTGATATTTTTTTATATTTAACAGTCAGGAGTAAAATTAAATCTAATGATATGTAATGAACGTGTATATAGCTGGGAGGAAAAGCCGTCCGTCATTTGACAATTTTGACCTATTGTATTGGAGAAATAGGCCTACATTTTTTCCCCAAAAGACATAAAACCAAATGTATATCTTCAATACGAAAGGTCAAAATTTTCATACGATGGACGGCTTTACATCCCAGCTACATACACTTTAAATACAGATCATTACATCTGTAAAGTTTACTTTATAGAGGGCTGTTAAATGTAAATTTAATGATTTGCCATAAAATTTGTATTATATCGGGAATTTAAAACAAAAACAAAAAATTTTGATACCAGAATGCAATTTGATGTGTCTGATTTGCTCTCATGTTCCACGAAAAAAAACCCTGTGCAAACGTTGCTGTTCGATCCCTTAAATCCGAGCTAAAATTATGACATATCTGGTTCTTTGTTTAGAATATACAGGGATGATTTATACTGAACTCTTTGTCACGGCATATAGATGGCATTAAGTTTATGCCAGTCGATTTGACTTTTGAGTCAGAACACTATTTGCTAAATGTGTGCGAAAAGACGGTATCGCGATTGGACAATGTAAAACAAGAATGTTATTATTGAAAAACTGCCCATATAACTTTTTAGCATTTCAAGAAGTAGCTATGCAAAAATCAGGGTTTTTTACTTCAGCAAATCTATAAATGACCTTAAATTCATTGTTGTCAGTAATACGAAACCACAATGTAGCAATCGCAATAGGAAAACATCTTTAAATATGTGGATAATGAGCATGATGAGAATGGAAACTAGAAAGAGATATCTACACAAGAAAGAAGAAAAAGTTCTAAAAAAGTTCCAAGGCCTTTGTCAAATTCAATTTACAGCTTTAAAAGTAAAAAAAATATTATGTTACGTCAATCAAACAATTTTTTAGGCTTAATAATTTAATAAACTTTGACTTTGGTCGTTTGTGTGATGTACTTACCGTAAACGATTTGTTCATACTCCTGTATATCACTTTTGACGTGTTCTATTAACCTTTTGGCTTTTTCTATTACTTTTTCAAGGTCCTATAAGCAGAAATCAAGAAAAACAAACAAAAAAGTTGAAGGAAAAGTTTTTGAACATAATTGTGCTGCCGACTGGCCTTACTCCCCGAACTAACTCCAAAAAACGTTGAGATTTGTATACCATCAGAAACCTGAGAAATCATAATTATGTGTAGAAGCTTTCTTGCAGATTTTGGTAGTTTGACAGAGATGTCGTGCAAGTTGTATATATTTCCGGGCTGTCAACAGTCACACACGCACTTTTCCTATGGTCTGCTATTCCAGTGATGGATGGTCCGTTCATGGTGCAGATCAAAATGAATTTTGAATATTGGACCTTCAAAATAGCAGACCTTTTGGGATAGCAAAATGGGCCACATTCACCTACCTGAAGCGATGATAACAATTTAGGGGCTTTTGCTGCTTTCTGCCTCAGTACCAATGCCTGGCTCTCATAAGCGTCCTTCCTTTCTGTAGCCCCCTTAAGATACGTCTTCAATCTAGCCAAACGCTGTAATTCTTGCGCGCTAGGTGCTGAATCCGGTGACTGAATTTCTTCTATAGAAAATCAAAACAAAATATATGTTCGTTGTTAGGGTTATGATTACAGGACTTCCATAATAGCTTCACAAGAGTATAGGAGGCTGAATTGAATTTTGAACTGTCACTAGGCAACTCCAGGGCCGGATTTACCATTGGGCCCTAAAATATGCGGCGCCAAAAATTGCCCTGTGTATGTTCCTTTTAAGCCCGAAAACATTATGTTTTGGCGAAAATTTCGCAATTTTGCGCACTACACGCGCGCTGGCCCTTTACATAGCAAAATGCAACTTCGGGCGCTTCGCCTGCAATTGTCCTAAAATCGGAACAAAATGTAGGCCTACTGGTTTACCTGTAAATTGTAATGCTACTGCCGCCACTGTTGATGTTATAGTATGCCCATATTTTGTAAACCAAAACTTGACCATTTGCGTGCATATGCTTTCCTAACGGTGAGTTTGGTGTCCCCAAATTTTGGCCTGGCCTTTCGCCCCCAAAAAGGTAAATCCGGCCCTGGGCAACTCAATCCATACACTTAATTACAGAGTTTCTATACATACAGATTTTGCCACGACGTAATCGGAGTTCACACGTGATAAGTGACTCTTGGTAGAAATGTATCAAAAGAAATTGATGATTCTACACGCCCTCTTCTATAGGCCTACTGCGCAAAAAAAAAATATCCGAACATTTGCAAAAAGCCCATAATTAATAAAGGCCTATATAAGGAAGGAAGGTTTTATTTCAAACTCTAATGGTGATTCTACACGCCCTCTTCTATACTGCGCAAAAAAAAAAATATCCGAACATTTGCAAAAAGCCCATAATTAATAAAGGCCTATATAAGGAAGGAAGGTTTTATTTCAAACTCTAATGGTGACCCGCAGGTCAAATTGCTAGAATTGTACAAACACACCTAAACAGACACAATGCAATTTGCAGGCAGCAGCTTAATCAGCGCTAATATTGCAACATTGAAACAAACAACTATACAAACATCCAATCCAACCCAACCCCACCCCCAGTGGGCAATGAGGATAAAGTGCCTTGCCCAAGGACACAACACGTTGGCACGAGCGGCGCTCGAACTCGCAACCTATGGATTATGAGTCGGGCGCCTTATCCACTCGGCCACACGTGCTATAAACAATAATTAATAAAATTTTTAGTTTTTATAGATGTGATTTGCTATTGGGTTCTCTGCAACAATTTGTGTTTCCCTGTAAACACTGGGTATAGCCGTTGTATATGTGCAAGTTACGCATTCAAGTTCGGTCTGCTAGCAGGGTAGTGTCGTCAGCATACCGTATGTTTTTAATATTCATAGTTAGGTGAAAAAGTTCAATTTGGTGACCACTCTCTGGCTAGTAAGGTTTGACGATTGATCCAAAATCCAAAATGGCCGCCGCCCCCATTTTGAAAATTTAAGTTTTGAACCAGAGCACCTATAATCATGTACAAGGATTCCGATTCTGACATTAGTTTGACATTACGGCATCATTTTCACCCAGAAATCCAAGATGGTGGCCGGCACATCTTGAAAAATTTAGTTTTGAACAAGAGAACCTAAAATCGTGTACAAAGACACTTTTTTGGATAAGTCGACCACAAGGATTTCAAATTTGACATTACTTTGACATTACGAACTCATATTTACCCAGAAATCCAAGATGGTTGCCGCCGGCGCCATCTTGAAAAAAATAAGTTTTGAAGTAACCTAAAATCGTGTACAAAGACACATTTTCCGGTAAGTCGACCCCAAGAAATCCGAATCTGACATTAATTTGACGTTATAACATAATTTTTGCCCAGAAATCCAAGATGGCCCCTATTTGGTAGAGCGTAAATGTGATTTTTGAATGAGAGCAGAAGCATAAGTGTGTCATTTCCGCCTTATCTGGGGTTCATGTCCCTTATATGGGGTTTAAACTGCCTTATCTTGGGTTTACATCCCTTAGCTAGGGATAAGGCGCCTTACCTGTGGTTTAGATGCCTTAACCTTAGCATATCGCAGTCTAAACCCAGATAAGGCATCTAACCCCCAGATAATGCGCCGTAACCCCAGATAAGGGACGTAGACGCCGATAAAGAAGTCCAAACCCCAAATAAGGTGCTTTAACCCTAAATGAGGAACATAAACCTAAGATAAGGCATCTAAACCCCACATAAGGTGTCTTAACTCTAGATAAGGGTCGTTAACCCCAGATAAGGGTCGTAAACCTCAGATAAGACATCTAAACCCAAGATAAGGTGCCTTAACCCCAGATAAGAGACGTAAACTCAGATATGGTAGTCTAACCCCCCCCGATAAGGCGCCGTAACCCAAGATAAGGGACGTACACCTCAGATAAACCAGTCCCAACCCCAAATAAGGCGCCTTAACCCTAAATAAGGAACATAAACCTAATATAAGAGAAGTAAACCCCAGACGGCGAACTTGATGAAAATGATGCACATTATGCTTTACATCTCTTTCATTGCCTAGTTTCAAAGAGGGCTCGGGACGCGGTTTATTTTGAAACCTCGGGGAGGAACAATTGTTAAAGTTTTGGGTATACAAATAAAATCTGACCAACCCGAGTAGTACCGGGCAACATTGAGATTCATCTCGTTTGATGGCAGAATTCCTCAACTTAACAATGCGTAATTTATTTTAATAAGATCTTCGTATTTTTAAAACAGTGGTTAAAACAATTTTACCCGTCCTTAAAATGTGTTTGAACTGCACCATTCCATAATAAACTGTTTAGAAACATTCTGGAACAACATGTTTCAACATATTAATCGTAAAAAACATCATATATTAAATGAAATATGAATATTCAAGTTCGACAGCTAAGTAAATGTATGCGCATCCATAATACATGTTTTGCGCATACGTGATTTACTTGTTACTAAATATGAACCCCCCATGAGACGGAGTCATTCCAGAAATTATCGGCGATGATCATTAGATCAAAGGTAGGCTATATCTGTCACTATTGTGTTTACAATAGGATTTACGTAATGAGCTATACGCGAGCCAACTCCTTCTCTACTACCTTCATGGTTTCAGCCAGGGGGATGACACTCTTATTCACATGTTTATTTACAACGCAAACCTATATCGAATCCCAGTGGTTTGCGAATAATGAAATGTCTGCATCCCAGGATAAATTAAACCCTGGCATGAATTATTTATTAGCTTTCGCCACGATCCGTTTTGCAATAACATAAAAGCACTTCAAATAACAGCCCGGTGAGTTCAATGAACTACGCCCTGAAACCGATGGAGTTGTGCCTTATAAAGAAGCTCTCCCATTGACCTCTATTCAGGTCAGTGAGCTCTCCATACACAAATGAACAAGTACAATTCACCATCAAAGTGGTTACGTAATTCTCTTGGTTACCAGATCACGCTATTTTGGTATACCTTCGAGTGCCATATACTTTGTGTGGTGATTGTTTCGATCGTGGTTCATTACTCAAGCGCGTGATCCCGTTGACATAGTAACATTACGTAACTTCGATACTGAATAGGACAAGGCCAGCACCTATGACCTGCTTAGTGACATGTTATTTTGAAGTCTTCTAAAGCTTAATATCTCGAAGATTAGTATTCGTTTGTGCATATGGACTGCGCATTTATGATGCAAAATATTAGTTCTTATATAAAATTACAAATACTGGAATATGACACACGGTATAGGTGATATATAAAACGACTAATAAAATCATATCATCATGGCGTCATGTCAAAGGTTCATTATATCCCGTATGTTTGTCTAAATTAATTAATATTTTGAGAACAATTTCTACACCCATTTAATATGTACTCAGGTGGAACCCGACTTTTTTTTAATTTTCATTTTTTTATGTAACAAATTCAGGTTTTTCTATTGCGCGGGACCGCCGGGCAATACAAATTTAGGCTAACATTGAATAAACGCGGAATTAAGGATACGATACATGATTTACTGACAAGTGACTCATTTCGGAATGCGATCATGAATTTTGAAGAAAAAAAGTTTCCACAGGCTTCGTTGGGACTCGAACCAGCGATTCCAAACTTCCTTCGATTACGCGTCTAGCGCTTTACCACTCGGCCACAGTGGCAGTTGAGCGGATTAGTGTAATGATAAAAGATAAATCTCATAATGCCATCTTTAGCCTTTTGTTTACTAAAATAAGACGCGTTTTGTAAAGATAGATTAGCCGTTTTATGCATAAATAGCACGAACGTTTGGGAAAGGTTTCAAACAAATAATAAAGACACTGATGTGATGATGAATTTGCGTAAGTCTGGAATTATCTGCGTCGCAATGTTTTGTTTTGGTTTTAGGAATTTGACCTTAAAATTTACGACTTCGTGACATTATCATTCGAAATCAACAAAAGATATTTCAACACTATATGTCCTCATTCTTTCTCTAGAATGTTTTGTACATGTATGTGAAATAGCTTCAACAATGGTTCGCTGCATAATGGTAAAAATAGCCTTGAACTAAAAAAGGGCGAGAGGTACCATATTTACGGATTCAGGCTAAATTTAAAATTGATATAAAACGTTTGTTTTTTGACCGATTACAAAAATTAATTTTTGTCGTATAAAGAAATTGTATCTGGCGTGAATTACACTACAATTTTTATTCCTAGGGCTCTTTGACTTCTTCAAATAATTTTTTTAATGATAGAGTGAATCCCCTGGCCCTCTATAATTACGCACAAAAGATCGACCCCCCTTAAGAATAGGCGTTTCTAGTACATACAGCGTCTGACTCTACCTGAGGACCTAGCCTGAGTCCCATGGGCTCCAAGAATGGCTCTCCATACACAAATGAACAAATACAATGAAGGGTCGCCATTGCTCTCCATACACAAATGAACATATACAATGGAGAGTCCGAATGCCATGCAAATGAGCCAAGTGTCCTCTCAAGGTATGCTCTGTGGTTTCAGCCACCATACTGGGCATGCCCTCATCACAGACAAGAAGTTAGTATTTTTGATATTTACCTCTACATCTTTTCCAAGTTCCCTCAGTTCCCTCAGCTACTACGTCGGGTTCCGGAGTCGTTGGGGCGGACGATGGCGGTCTTCTGAGTGCATCTAATTCAAAATATTGACCCGAAATTGCAGTTAATATCAACATTTTCACGCTCTTTTATTTCATAACACATTGTAATTAACTTTCTCTGTAAGTGTAAATAAATTTACTATCCCAGCATTGGCTGCTACCGTATGTAGGTTTACCATGGTTTCCGAATTCCACAGCCTCATCTAGTGGTTTTATCCTACCTTTATTAATTTTTGATGTCACAAGTTCTTCATCAGATTGCTGTTATCTCAAAAGGCTGTGATTTGAATTTTGTCATTCTGAGAAAAATGCATTTTTAAAGTTGTACCTTTTATTCTTCCTAACAATAATGTGATAAATTTTAAAAAGTGTGCATCATGTTGATTTCTATTTTCATACAAATGTTTGTGTAATATTAATAGCATTTACAAAAACAACTGATTTTGTTATGTTAATCGGTTCAATGGCAAAAGATCCTATCTTTTACTTTCGCATTATTTCTGAGATACAGTCTAGTCAGTAATGCTAGTGCCGTTGCAGCACCATTTAACTTTAAGATAAGTAAAAACTTCAAAATGCTAGTTGGAAAAATCCCATTATACTTTAAACAGTATAAGGTACGGGTATGTCATCATTGGTAGCTGAATCAACATATCGGCCATCTACAACTGTAAAATCACTGGCGTGTGACCATTAAGGACTCAGTGGCTAAGTTTGTATGAGCTATGCAAAATGCAGTTGTGTAAAGTCGATTATTGCTTTTAACTTGTTTAAGCCCCCTAATGTATCCTAATCTTACACGGGGGGGGGGGGACACTTAACACAAATGACCATACGGGTATGCTCCCCCGGAAAATCCCCCCCACGTTTTTTGGATTTCGCAGCTCCAAACAAAAACCCTATATTTGACCAAAATAGAGCTCCGAAGGACCCTTGATTTTGATAATTTCAGCTCTAAAAGGTATTTTCATGCGATTTTCAACCAGAAAACCAAGAAAGACCCTTGATTTTGGCTGTATGCCGCTCCAAAAGTCCCCATTTTACTTGTTCGCCATACTGCAGTTACTGTCCGTTTTCCTATACACAATACACAGTGCTCTCACCATTGACGCGTGACCTCTACAAATGATGTATGTTGGAAGAATGGACACTTGTCTAGTTAACATCACTGTGTGAAAAATAACCAGCCAATATTTAATTTATTCTCCAAACTTCTAGCAAATATGTTTCTCTAACATGACCTAAAATTACAGCTAGGTTAGATGTTCAGAAATGGTCGCACTTTTGTAAAATATGAGTGAGGGCAAAGCATAGCTAGCTCATAGCTAGCCAACTCCCCGTGTTAATTGAATGGAGATTTGACCGAAAATATTGAGCTATATTGGTAACGGACCGCTCCGTTCTGAAGGATGCCACAAAAAACGGTACAAGCTACATTTAAACTATCTAAATAGGTTCTAGAAAATGAAAAATATAGTTTTGTAACATGTCCTACATTTTAGCTAATTTAGATGTTTGGAGAGGGTCGCACTTTTGTGTTTTAGGAAGGATATGTAAACGACAGATAACACCAAAAATATGAAGAAATTATTTCCAAACCGTGTTAAGTCAACAATCATTATGTTGCTCATTTTGAAGAATGCTGGTTAACAAAAAGCAGGTCTTTGTCTCATTTCGTGAACAAAGGTACACATACCATTGTTTCCTTTCGTTTCCTTTATAATCGGTTACCCAACTGAAGCTATAATACCAGCTTTATTGCGATGTCGCACATTGAAAACAGACACTTGTGCACAACCAGAGAAGATCTGATTTAATCAGTTGAGCTGCTTCAATGAGTGTTATCTTGGTTTAATAGCTTTTAATGGGGTTTAAGGTGGCTGTGTACTCTCAGACATGCATGTGGTAAAAGTGCAATAACTTTGTAATTATTCGCGCAAGACATATAAAAGTATACAGTTTTATAAAGGCAAGACATCAATAAATCTTAATATAAATACAGATTTGGGGTAAAACAACAATTATGAAGAAAATCACAAAAAGTGAGTTTTTGGCAATATTTGTTAGGTACATCATAACAAAAAACACTCTTTCCAAAATATTTTATTTTGTTTTAGCTCAATCTTGAGGCTCCATTCCAAAAACGGTTTTTTATTTTTTTGATATTGGCCTTGGTTTTGAGATATTGACCATATAAGGCATCAAAATGAACTTTTAAAATTCACAAACGCCTATTTGCACAAAATGATGCCTAAAATCGGAAATAGACCAAAATAAAAAAAAATGAGAAAACCGTTTCTTGAGTCGATCATGCTTTTTACGATGATCATATTTGCTTACCTATAGATGCTGTATTTATTGAGTTATCGTGTACCTAAATCGTCATTTTACCGAGAAAATTAACATTGAAATAATGGCCGTTGAAGTTTAAAGTGGTCACATTTTGCCCTTTCATCGAATCTCACAGGAGAATGCGGCAGTTTTCGTTTTTTTCTACCTTATATTACGTGAACACCGGGTAAATCCACAGCCCGTTGAGAAGTTTGAGCGAAATCCATTCATAACTTGATATTCAAATCGAGGGAGAGAACTTGAAAAAAAACACATTTTATCAGCTAAAACGGAGCCATTTGACCACTTGAAATTAGTGTTTCCAAAGGATGCGCCACGCATGCAGATAAGCGTCGCGTATGCGTGCGTATCTGTGCGTTAACAAATTGCGCGATACGCAGCGCGATGCGTTGTTGCGCGCGTGTACCTCGCTGATACAACAAAGATTTTCTCTCTTTTAAAATTGCAAACACGAATGAAATAGTGAAATAAAATCCATAAAATAGCGCAGTTGGAGTTTATAAATCTGGATTTTCTTTCCTTGTATTTATAAAAACATAACAAAGTAACAAATATCAAAAAATCTCAATTTTGCGAAAGAAACAACGTCTTGAGTACACAGCCGCGTTAAGTCCTGCAAAGGTCGAGATGAATTCTACTGTAGACATGACTGCATCATGCAGCTCCTCCTTTAACCGGTACGCTGTCAGCTCCCAAAGACCCACCACCTCAAAATTCCGGGGGAGCATACCCACCAACATTTTTGATGTGCCCTCCCCCCCCCCCCGGCAGGATCTTACACCTCTGGATTTCTTCTTGTGGGCTACATGTATCTGAAATCAAAGGTTTTCACAAGCCCTCCTGCAAACCTTGATGAACTCCAGATCAGTGGCGTAGCGTGGGTCATCATATTTGGGGAGCACCGACCATATGATTTGGGGGAGCACCGACCATGATTGGGGGGCGGGGAGGGGGCGGGCACAAACCGGTTTTTTGTCAATTTTCCTATGCGATTTTCTAAATTTTCAGATCGATTATTGGGCACGTGCCCTTCCCGGTACCCCTATCCCGCTACGCCACTGCTCCAGAGACATACAATTTGACAATTTGACATCCTCAGGCTGACCTCTCATCGGTTGTTTAATGTGATCTTTTATTAGTTTTTTACACAAAACATCATATACAGCCCAATTTTTGGCTTAAACAGCTAATAACGATATCGTGCTAATGTATACAGATGTTTTTGAGTGATTTTCAACTTTAATTTCCCCTCTTTTACAAAATTATTCATCTATACAGCTTTTTCTGATATAAATTGTATCCATTTCTGACAAAATTGGTGGCGCTATTTATTTACTGGAAATTACTCTTTCAAACTTTTAATACAAATAATTCCTTTTATTTTTTGATGAAATATTTGTATAAAATTTTTGGTTGCTTGTTTCACCTATTCCATCTGTCCTAATGGCAGTATTGATCACCTACCCCTTTCAAATTAAGAAATATGATTTAGGATAACTAGCGCCACCTATAGTTTGCATTTAGTTAATAATGAAGTCAATTCTATATACATCAAACAGCTCATAATACGTAGTTTGAATATCATGTTGAGGAGAGATCAAATCTGCATACAGAGGAACGGTGGCATACCCGGGCGGCCATGTGGAAGACTTAGACTGTCAGTTATTACTACTATATAGTACTATAGGACAGTGGTCAAACATATGACTTTCATGTTGCTTTGATTTTAATTGACTTTAAGCAATTGTATTGTTACTCGGAGTACTTATTAATTTTCACACACCAGTAATTTTACAGTTATTAGAAGACAAGATGTTGATTCCGCTACCAATAATACCATTTCGACAAAATACCACATACTTTATCTATCTGCATTTTCCAAAATGTTTAGAACTTTTTGATACACCCTGAACTGCAGGAAATGGACAATCGATTTTGAGCAAAATTTTCATCAAAATTGTGAACCAATGAGAGAAAATGTACCATTTTAGCGTGTCAATTTGAAAGTTGTATTGTTTCAAACTATTTTCTCAGATGGCCCACAAGATTTCATGCACCGCTCGGTCAGTCTAATATTAGTGGTTTTATTGTAACCATAAACACATTCCCTAAATCATGGCACTGTGACATCACGGTTGGCACTTACGATGCGACTATATTAAAAAGGGCTGTGCAATAATTATGACCCCTGGGGAGGGGGTAAATTTCCAAACGGCTCGCCAAAAATCTTTGCCCTCCCCCTGCACATGCCAAATTTTTGGCATCCCAAGTTGCAAACCTTAAGGGATCTAGAATGAGCGTTTATGGCGTTTCGACAGTATCTTTTGTGCGACATGAGAGCACCTCAGACGTATCGAATTGCATTCTGAATACGAAGCATGTCTTTCTGATATCAAATAATTCATTTTTTGAAATTCACGATATAATTAGTGGTTCATTCATAGGATTGAGGGCATGATCATAAACAGCGATCATGCCCTCCGAAGGCATAAACAGCGATCATGCCCTCAATCCTATGAATGAACCCCGTTCATACATACCCAACATTCTTAGCAATTCAATACAGATGAAAATAATAAGGGTTTACAAGTTTAAATAACATTTCCATACCGTTTTTCCTTCATAAATTGGAAGAAAATGAGTAGGCCTACTTGCAGGAAGCAGCTCGGCTCATGAGGTCAACGGCCGGGAGTCAACGCGTGATGCGCGTCATCTTTTGCGCTCCGCGTGAGATGGGCGCGGTGACATGCGCGTGTACGCAACACTAGCAAATCATGGATCGTGTTAATTGGGTTCCAATGCCCTGCGTACTGGTCATAAACGGAATTTATGACCAGCAAAAAAGGGCCCAAATCCAATCAGAAACGTCGTTATATCGTGAGTATGTATGAATACAAATGTTATGATAAATTACTTTATAAATCTGATGATTTATACTTAAAGTGTATGTAGCTGGGAGGAAAAGCCGACGATCAATTCAAAATTTTGACCTTTTATATTGAAGATATGGATTTTTTCCCAAAAAGACCTATTTTTTGGTGTTTTGGAAAAAAATCCATATCTTCAATACGAAAGGTCACAATTTTCAATTAATCGTCGGCTTTTCATCCCACCTACATACACTTTAAGTATAAATCATCAGATTTATAAAGTTTACTTCAAGCCCTGTTAAATATCAAAAATATCGATAAAATGTGTATTAGGCCTACATTGCGAATTTCAAAAAAATCAAAATTATTTGATATCAGAAGGACATTCTTCGTATTCAGAATGCAATTCGATATACGTCTGATGTGCTCTAATGTCCCACAATAAATACTGTACAAACGTTCATACCCCTTCCCTTAAATGGTCTATACATGTTACGAGCGCCCCAAGAATGTGTGCCAAAATCGCCCCCCCTCTCGGCTTGCCAAAATTGCTTGCCCCCCCTTCGGCCGGCCAAAATGTATTCCCCCCCTCCCCATTTTACCCTTCCTCCAGGGCTTATAATTATTGCACAACCCCTAAGGGCGTCATTAACATAGATATTATATAACATTGAACTACCAACTAATCGATCAATTAAACATACAATCGAGAGAAGCACATTTGATACATACCTAAAGACTTTTGACCTTCGGCAAAGGTCCCTAGTGTTACGGCAAGGCACAGCCCGATGCCTACCAACGTCACGGCACGTGGCATGTCTGCCCGGGTGTTCAGCACTCGCACCTGAATCTGGAAGGGAAAACATCAATAAAAAGTAAAATAACGTTCATGAAGAGAATGAAAACAAAACTTCCCCTTATTTTTTGCATAAACAATTCGACAAGATTTGTGCTATGTTCCACAGGAAGCTGCACTGGCTTCCTGTGGCATCAAAATCAAAATTTTCAATTTCATTACATGAGCACTCATAGCTTAAATATTTTGCTGAAAACCCGATCATAATTAGACTTTCGGTTCCAGAGATATGTCCATTCTAGTGTTGTTCAGAACAATGAAACAATGAAAGGAAGTTGAATACTATGATTGGGTATTATTATAAAGATTTCATTGAAACAAAACCAAAAAGTAAACTCACTATTTGACGGTTTCGCCTATCATGGTCGATAGGCATCATCAGAATGATGGTTGCAGATCCATACTTCCGGTTGGACGTATCCCGACTGAAGAGGGTGTTTTATCAGCCAGGAGAGGATCATACCGGAAGTATGGATCTGCAACCATCATTCTGATGATGCCTATCGACCATGATAGGCGAAACCGTCAAATAGTGAGTTTACTTTTGGTTTTGTTTCAATGAAATCTTTTATAATGTTTATCAACAAACCTGACATCCGACTCATTTTGCTTGATCACATCACAAAATGTTCTCATATCATGTTACTGCTCGCCCGCTCAGATCTTCAAATGATCCTTCACGTCTTGCAATTGACAGATTCAACTCTGTTGCTGCCAAAGCATGGAATGGTCTACCACAATACATCAGGGGAGCCTCATCTACAAACACTTTTTAAAGTAAACTCTTAAAAACACACTTGTTCTGATTTTTGGTTGTTATTGCTTATGTATTTTTGCTCATGTTATTTTTGTAAACGCAATGTTGCTTTGGCGAATTGCGCCCTAAGAAACTTTTGTATGTATGTATGGACATATTAAGGTGACACTCGAGCCTAAAGCTAGAAACATGGATAACATTACTTTAGTTAAAGGCTTATACGGTGATCCCAGAGAAAAGGGTAAAAATAATTAAAATTGTGCATAAATTTCCTAAAAGTAAAGGATAAGTCATTAAAATTGTCATTAGGAATTGTCGAAATGAAACATTTTGCAAAAAACAAGGAGAACAACAAAACTGATGCCCCATTCAATCTGCATGTAGCTTATTTCTCTAGTTCTTAAGCAGAGATATTACAAATTCATGTAAAATATCTTACTTTGGGCTTTAACCACTAGCAGGCTATTATCATCTATGAGACTAAGAAAGGTGCAAAAAGCTACATATTATTTTGGTGATATTTACGATCCACCTGGACAGGCTGGACGCTAACACACCGCCGCCAACGGCCAATACGCGCTAGTGATCAAGAAACCAAGACGGGCAGCCCTGAAATATTTTGGCCTTGGTAAGAGAGATTCGCTCGCTGATTTTGTCATCGAATAGCAAGATAACGGGAGGGTCAATATCCTAAATAACCGGTTATACATGAAACAGTTGATTCTTGTATTGGACTCTTATTATGACTTTGAGGGCCAATTTTTGGAAAAATGTAAGAAGTGATGACTTCACAGCATTGTTTTAAGTATTATTTTTTTAGCCCAGGGGGAACCACGCAGATATATTTGAGCTACGCATCCGCTTTTAATAAACACGTGGAAAAAGAGTCCGATTTTCGCCATCGCACGTCGTTTTGGGAATTAGGGGTAAATTTTGCACTGTTTTGACATTAATGGTGTGTTTTTGGAACCCATTTATGCCTAGGGTAATGTTTATGGAGCTTCATTTAACAGTCCCAATTTCTTTTATAGATTTCACCCCAAGAGCGGCGTTCTACAATCCACCTCATTATAATTTTTATATGCTACACCACACCACTTTACGACTTTGTATATCGTCACTCTGCGGCGTAAAGCTATATATTGTTGAGATACATGTACTTCGATACTTGAACATGTAAACACGAAAATGTCTCAAATAATAATGTGTATGTATGTTATGAAGCAATATTTTATCTGTCTAAATCCGTTGAGGTGCGACAGTGCACCTCATTGTAATGCACGATATGTTATGATATGAACTGAAAATTCCCCTATGCTAAGCAATGTAAACATGGTGTAATGGATTGTAGCTTTTCCTACGACGCCGGCGGTCTCAGGTTCAATTCCCAATCCCGGCGAAGATATTTTTTCTTCACATTCATTTTGAATCCAAAATTATTAATTTTCATGTAAAAATATTTATATTGCAATGGGAAATATAATTTGTGCATTTTTTTCTGTAACGGGGCCAATAGAGCTATAAACGCGGTTACGGTTCGCTATCTCTAAGGTTCGCTATCTCTAAGGTTCGCTATCTCTTAGGTTCGTTATCACTAATTACGAAAAAGGTCCGCTATACCTAAGGTTCGATATCACTAATTTTGAAAAAGGTTCGGTATTTCTAAGGTTCGATATCACTAATTTTAAATAAGGTTCGCTATCTCTAATTTTAAATAAGGTCCGCTATCACTAATTTATTGAAGGTTCGCTATCTCTAAGGTTCGCTATCACTAATTTAAAATAAGGTCCGCTATCTCTAATTTTAACAATCCCGGTATCCCTAAGGTTCGCTATCTCTAATTTTAAATAAGGTCCGCTATCTCTAAGGTTCGCTATCTCTAAGGTTCGCTATCTCTAAGGTTCGCTATCTCTAAGGTTCGCTATCACTAATTTCAAATAAGGTTCGCTATCTCTAATTTTAAATAAGGTCCGCTATCACTAATGTATTGAAGGTTCGCTATCTCTAAGGTTCGCTATCACTAATTTAAGATAAGGTCCGCTATCTCTAATTTTAACAATCCCGGTATCCCTAAGGTTCGCTATCTCTAATTTTAAATAAGGTCCGTTATCTCTAAGGTTCGCTATCTCTAAGGTTCGCTATCTCTAAGGTTCGCTATCACTAATTTCAAATAAGGTTCGCTATCTCTAATTTTAAATAAGGTTCGCTATCTCTAATTTTAAATAAGGTTCGCTATCTCTAATTTTAAATAAGGTTCGCTATAGCGGTCCTTATTTAAAATTAGAGATAGCGGACCTTATTTGAAATTAGAGATAGCGAACCTTATTTAAAATTAGAGATAGTGGACCTTATTTAAGATTAGTGATAACGAACCTTAGGTATAGCGAACCTTAATCGAAATTAGTGATAACGAACCTTAGAGATAGCGAACCTTAATTAATTAGGGATAGCGAACCTGAAACAAAATTAGTGATAGCGAACCTTAGGTATAGCGGACCTTTATTGAAATTAGTGATAACGAACCTTAGAGATAGCGAACCTTCAATAAATTAGTGATAGCGGACCTTATTCAAAATTAGTGATAGCGAACCTTATTGTAAATTAGTGATAGCGAACCTTATTTAAAATTAGTGATATCGAACCTTAGAACTAGCGAACCTTATTCTAAATTAGTGATATCGAACCTTAGAAGTAGCGGACCTTTTTTTAGGTATAGCGAACCTTTTTCTCTATTAGAGATAGCGGGATTCTGATCTCCATAGACTTTACACATTAGTGATAGCGAACCTTAGAGATAGCGAACCTTAGAGATAGCGGACCTTAGAGATAGCGGGATGTCACCATAAACGCACCTCGGCTCACACCGACATCGCCCGGTTAATAATTACATTATACAGCCAGAGACACTGAAATGAATACCCAGGATCGATACACGTGAATCTGCTATGCACGATTGATATTCAGAAGATAAATCTTTGGATACCGGGGTAGAAAATGATAAATATCTCCCGTAAATGATTTCGTATAAAGAAACCAGATTTGGTTCCTTGCACTTGAATATATATGTTCAACGGATATTATCGTCGTTAGCTAGCGTCTTGAGAAAGAAGCGAGCGTCTTGAACTCAAAAAGTGACAGAAATATTCTGATTTTCTGATGTGAGCGCTCACTCACATGGCGTACACATGCTCACACCCACACAGAGGTCACACACAGCGTAGTGTGAGCACTCACTCACATGGCGTATACAAGCTCACTTACACACAGAGAAGTCAATTACCGAGCTATTGTCAGTAGCCTTAGTCGGAATGTCCCCGGCTCATTATGCGTCTCAAAGGTCGGAACAAAATGGCCATGCGTGGCTGTGGATTCAACCTACCATGGCGATTTCTGCCATGAAGATATCGGGGCGACGACACTGTGCGGCTGGGGGAAAAATAATTGCGTCCAACGTCCAGGCAGTGTTGTCGCCATATTGTCTGTTTTGTTTACGCTATTGGCTGTTGCCGCATTAAATGACGTCGGCCACCACCATCGTCTGGTCTAACTCACCACTTCTCAAACTTTGCTGCAAGATGTCTACCAAACTTAATACCCTTGAAAATAGGCGCCACCAGTGTCGACACCATGTATTATAAACATTTTTTCCCTGCAACTTAATACTCCGTTGGTGAGCGACGGGCGATTTGTATTTCACCGAACGCAAGAAAAGGAGTCCTATCTGATTGGCTAGGAATCGATCGCTAGATCGCTCAGTGCTGAAGTACAAACTCAAAATATAGAGATGTATTCAATTCGATAAAAATCAATATTCTAGTTTGACACAGATAAAGAAAGTTGCATAGTGTCTCGATAGCTCTCGATATAGTGCATTGTATTATAGACTTGTGATTTAATATTCTATAGAGCACGTGCATCTGAGCTTTATATGATTTTAATTCTCAAACAGTTGAATATATCAAAATTTTAATGTACGATTTCAAAATCGTAATGTATAAAATGCAGTAAACTATGCGTATAACGGCAGCAATCGCCGCTTAGTGTATTGAAAACAACAAATCGAATTTTCTTGTAATGGCAACATCATATGGGGTACTGAGCATGCAATCGTAAAAACGTGTAGAATAGGAACTCTGTGGTATCTCATATCGTGTAAATGGTATGCTTAGCCTGAGTCGCTCGGCCTATCTCGAACAAAATCGCCCTACGTAGCTTTTGATAAACGAGAGGATTCACCGTACTATCACGGCAATTTTTGACACGAAGATATAGGGATGATGACGCTGTGCGACATGACTACAGAGCTATTATACGCTCTGTAGCCATGCGCACCTATACACTCTAACCCCAAACCACCCCTATACTCATGTCACCACAGCCCCAAAAACCATTGCACATCTGGATGAGCAAATTACTTTGACTTTAAGGGTACACGAGGTATTGTTGGTCGAAGCAACCATTTTGGTTTTGATATTGCCAGTGCTCACTACCATGACTACCATTCGCAAGATGCTGTGAACTACCAAATCGCAACAGTTTAAAATAGTTGCTAACCTGAAAGGAATTAATTAAAGCAAGTCTACTCTTTCATGTTTCCTCTTTTGTTTTGCGTCAGTTTGATCAGATTTAGAATTAGAATCGCATTGGGATATTTCAGTTTAAATCCATATTCCCCCGAAAGAATATAATGACCTTAATCTTCCACACATGGGGTGTGAGTTTCAATGGAGGGGTATGTGGGTTTCAATTGGAATAGCCCATTTTTCAGTGGCGTATACCGACCGCTGAAGCAGGAGGAAGTTCCCTCTGGCTGGAATAACATGAGGATCGGCCAGATACAACCACTTTGATGGACCGGTTGGTAGCTCTCAAACCAGATCAGAAGCTTACCAGATGCTCCTGAGCCTTTCAGTTTGGAGCAAAGCACTTTATGCCACACCTCGTCTAATGCTCCTCTGATGTTCGGGACAATCAAACGCACTCCATGACCTCTGTCTAGAGCGTTGGACCATTGCTGAGAGAGGATGGTTATGATGCCAGCTGTGCTATGATGGGGTGTAAAGCCAAACTGCCTGTCTGATATGAGCTGGTGCTGCAACAGATGGTCAGTACATGGATGGATTAGACTTTGAATCCCTCTTATGGACCAGGATGTCTGAAGCGCACTTCTACTGCCTGAGGAACACTCCTTTTGCAAAGCTAAACACAGCTCAAATAGACGGCTGAGAGGGCTTGCTAACTTGAATTCAGCGGTGCACTCTTTTAGGATTCTAGTGGGGATCTCATCAGACCATTAGCTTTATCAGGTTCTAATTTCTCAAGAGCCTCCTGGTGACCTTGGCTTTGAAAACTATGGTGTCCTTGGGATCTGGTGATGCCCCTTTACTTCTGGAGCAGGTTCTTCTGCATTCTCAAGTTGTAATTTCTTTGCAAACGTCTGTCTTAGTATTTCAGTCTTCTCCTTTGCCGTGGTCTTGATCTTTTATCACAGGTATGTCTGCTTTTACTGTTCTTCCAGAAAGAGTATTTTAACAGCAAAAAGTGGTGGCCACCAGTTTTTGCTGCTCAGGCTTCCATCCGAAAGCTCTTCCCTCGGCTTGTTGTTATACCTCCTGTACCTCCTTTTGGGTTTTTTTCTCAACCATATAGATTCCCTCCTGGCTTCTGCAAACTTATCCTTGTTTTATTAGTATTGTTTTTCTTAACTTCTTGAACAGACAACGCTTCCTATTTGCAGCTCTTTTGCAACTGTCGCCAAACTAAACTTCATCACCAGTCTTTTTCGATGACAAATTGACTCTGAATGTATATATTCATTGCATAGTTTATGATGTCAGTAACATTTCTGTAAGCTTGTTCGGTTTGGAAGACTTGATAAAAAGAAAGACTCTTATATCCTAGTAGTCAGCCTTGTCATACGCTCTTAAGGGATCTAAAATGAGCGTTTATTGCGTTTCGACAGTATTTTTGTGGGACATGAGAGCACCTCAGACCTATCGAATTGCATTCTGAATACGAAGCATGTCTTTCTGATATCAAATAATTTTCATTTTTTAAATCACAATATAATACAAATTTTATGACAAATTATAAAAATTTGATATTTTTCAAATTTTTGATATATAAGAGTCCTCGAAATAAATTATATAAATCTAATGATATATTCTTAAAGTATATGTAGCAGGGAGGAAAAGCCGACGGTCAATTGAAAATTTTGACCTTTCATATTGAAGATATGGATTTTTTTCCCAAAAGACCTAATTTTTTTGGTGTTTTGGGAAAAATCCATATCTTCAATACGAAAGGTCAATTTTCAATTGATCGTCGGCTTTTCATCCCACCTACATACACTTTAAGTATAAATCATCAGATTTATAAAGTTTACTTCAAGTACTGTTAAATATCAAAAATATCAATTTTAATTATTTGCCTTAAATTGTGTATTAAATTGCGAATTTCAAAAAATCAAAATTATTTGATATCAGAATGACATTCTTCGTATTCAGAATCAATTCGATATGTCTGATGTGCTCTAATGTCCCAAAATAAATACTGTCCAAACGTTCATACCCCAGCCCTTAATGTAAAGAGTGAAAATTCACTCTTTTAGAGTGAATTTTTACTCTTACAAAGAGTGACTCTAGGGACCAGTCCTTGAAGAGTGAAGATCACTCTTTGTAAAGAGTGAAAATATTTCACTCTCAAAAGAGTGCTTTCTCACTCTTAAAAAGACTGAAACCCACTCTCAAAAGAGTGGAAATGAAATGACTCTCACTCCAAGAAAGTGGTAATTCACTCTTAAATTGAGTGAAAACTAATCAATCTTTTTAGAGTGAATTATATTACTCTCTTGTCACTCGAATAGGAGCCAATTTTACTCGATAAGAGTAAAAATCAGTTCACAGTTACATTTATACTGCGCCAATAAAGTATCCTTACACTTGAAAAAATTATCACAATTTCAAAACTGAACAATATTAGGGTAAATTTGTTTTTTTAATAGATGCACTAGCTAATTCTGCACATTATGACACCACATTGAATCCAATGTGACCGCAAGAAGTAAAGTTACAAGCAATTGAATATAGTTTCTTCAATGAAGCGTTATTTAAAGCAGTTTTTATTTCAGTTTTTACTTCTCAGTACTTTTCATAACTTTCATTTTATTTGTCAGTTCTTTTGTTTCAGTTTTCTTTTGTTCCTTTCGTTTTAAATTAAAGCCAAACGCATAAATTAACCATTCATCACTCTCAAACCAGATGTCTAGTCTGTGGAGTTTTGAATAGGCTAGTTTGTCACTTTTAAAACTGGACCCTCGTCTAATCAAATGCTTATATAACTTTGCTTCTTGAAGTCACACTGGATTCAATGTGGTGTCAAAATGTGCAGGACTAGATAGTGCATCTATTAAAACATTTACACAAATATTGTTCAGTTTGGGAATTGTGATTATTTTTCCAAGTGTAAGGATACTTTATTGGCGCAGTATAGATAGTAGCGAAAAAACCTCCCACTGTAAGTTTTATCTCTGTAGATTGGCACCTTCAACTATAACTAGGACAGGATTATGTTGCATTGTCTTGCAAAAGTTGTTGCGGTTGAAGACAGGTCGGTCAGAACGAGATCAAGGATTTAGTCCTCTCTAGTTGGCTCAGTAATGATTTGTTTCAGCCAAGGGAGTTGGACATCTCCAAGTCTTGGGTGTATGGATTTCAACTGGAATAGCCCATTTTGATTTTTTTTTTTTTATTCAAGAGAAAATAATTGTTTTCATGTGTTTTAGGTTATGGCCAGGTCGCGCTGTACAGGTGGCGCAAAAAGTTTCTCGGAGTTTAGAGCAGCTATTCCCAATATTATTACATATTTTAAATATATATTTTTCTAAGAATATGTGGTGAAAATTTTGAACGACAAGCCGAGATTATTTACAAATAGCATATGCATGAATAGCGCATTACTGTTGGTAATCGGATACATCCCATTTAATTGCGTGTGAACAAAGCGATTTTCGACCCTCTGACGTAAAACTGCTGCCATTTTGTTACTTAAGCTTCTTTTTCTCTCATTTTTTCACCACATATTCTTAGAAAGATATATATATATATTTAGAATGTATAACACTTTTTAGAATAGCAGCTCTAAACTTGAAATGAACCTTCCACATTCAGGCAAATTGGGTAAAGTTGTTTTTGGATCACACTGTATTATTGATTCGGAAGTTGTGTCACACAATTCAAAACTAATTACACTAAGCAGTATTCAGACTTTTTATTGTACGTAAAATATTGTATGCGTAAAATCGATAATATATTTCTACTAGATATTATATGTAACATATTATCGATTTTTCGTCATCAAACATTCGTTAGAACTTAAACATTACTGGAAATAGAATGGCAATAGATTAAACAACGTATGTTGCATACAATATTGTACGTACAATACTCGGAGTCTGTGGAGCGCTTTAAGCGTTGATAATATTGGTATTTGTTTTGATTTTATTGGGTATTCTATGCTTATCTATGGCAGATGTGATGATGTTGTCAGAATCAATAATGTTTGTAATAATACCGTCGATCAGCTTTGTTTCAAACGTCTCTTAAAAAATTACAAATGCATAATTAGCAGTATATTATTTACAATGTCAATTATTAGAAAACTTCTTTTAAATAGTCAATTGTATGGAAATTGCTTGAGAGTGTACCATGACTAATCCGGTTTGATAACATTCTAAAATGTTATCTAAAGCGAGCTTCAGACTCCGAGTATTGTACGTACAATATTGTATGTACAATATGTACGTTATTTAATCTATTGCCATTCTACTTTCCAGTAATGTTTAAGTTCTAACGAATGTTTGATGACGAAAAATCGATAATATGTTACATACAATATCTAGCAGAAATATATTAACGATTTTACGTCATCAAACATTCGTTAGAACTTAAACATTACTGGAAATAGAATGGCAATAGATTAAATAACGTACAACAATATTGTACGTACAATAAAAAGTCTGTATACTGCTTTAGTGTTGCCAAAATATTGTGCAAAACTGTTTGCCTAAACATATTTTTACAACAATTTTTGACAACATTATAAAAATATTGTTGTTTTTTTGTCAAACAAAACAATTTAAAAAAAACCTTTTTCATTAGCGTTATACAACCCGACATTTATTTATGTTATTAAAAAGTTTTGACTAAAACCAGACCGCATTTCAACTTTGAATCTTGAAAAATGTTTTGACTAAAACCAAAACGCGTTTATAACACTATCATAACGTACGTTGTTACTAGTACTTCATGAGAGTTGTTTCTCTGGCTTATCTGCCTGTTATATTTCTATTGTAATTTTTTGTTAAAAATAATATTGATATACATACTATTATGAAATAAGTATCATTAATTTGATTTTATGTGCGTTAGTTTGTAATGTTTGAGTGCTTGTTTGTATTATATTAGGCTAGCGGGTAAGCATAATTAAATTGATTTCGTACGTTAGTATGTTGTGAATTTTTTTGTAGTATCTGACCGCTTATTCATAAGTGTTTATCAGGATAGTCTGGGTAGCTCAGTGGTTAGTCTTATCTATTGCTCTCCTGTTTGGATACAACGTTAAAGATCTTGCTCGTCTACAGCGCCTACAAAATCGGGCGGCCCGGCATTAATATATGGCCGTACACTACGAATGAGCCGTAAAGTCGGCAATTGTATTCTGAGTTACACTTTTGTAAAATGTGCGCGAAGGTCGTATTCATAGGTATACAGGGAAAATATGCCACCTAGTGCCAGTATAGTAATGATCATGTTAGCTTGATAAACATAATTATCCAGACCTGTGATAATGTTGGTAGGCCTACTCACTCAATCCCTCATATTACTTTTGAAACAGCTCGTGACAGAATGATTGATTTTAACTTTATCCCAACAAACATAAAACATTAAGTTTAGTAGAGGTTGCTAGAAAACGTTTCAATTCTGGGTTATAATAGTATTAAACATACATGTAACTGTAAGAAACATGTTTAAAAGTTGCTGCAAAACATTTTAAGCGATTCCGTATTTTTAATAGCTAAACCTATATCTTAGCCAGGATTTGGGGCCGCAGAATTCCCAAAATGTGGACTTTCACCCACCCCCTAACATTTAAACTTTGCACAGTTAACGACTAATTCGGTCCCTGTTGGCTACATTTTAAGATCCCCTCTGAAAAGTGGACTTTTTTTGCAAATCTGTCACCCAATGAACCCCTTTTGCATCAAAAATAATAAAAAAATCTGTAAATCACCAAAAAATGATAATGCCAACCCCTGCCAGATTGGCACTTGCCAACCTGGTACAATTGACAGATGCCAATGATTTCTGACACTCTGGATATTGATGGCAAATGCCAATTTGGCCCGTGACTGCAAATGCCTGGTTGTGCGTACCCCTTGCACATTCATCTTGGCCGAACCTGGCAAATGCCACATTGGTATCAGTTGGCAAGTGCCAACCTGGCACTAGGTGGCATATTTTCCCTGTGTACCTCAATTTGTTGCGACAAGTTTCTCATAAGATAGTGCGAGTCAAACATCGTGTAATCCAATCAATAATCCTATTGCTGAAGAGGTTTATAGTCTTTTACCTATTTCTGTAGAATCATTAAATAGCTCTAGTCTTTGTTTGCTTTGACTAAATCCTGTTCAAGTGGTGGTGGGTTACAAAGCATTGTATTTTGTCTAGGTATGTATAACCAACAATTAACAATGAGAAGACATTCCTGAACCTCGTTGACTTGGGGATGATTTGAAATGACCGTCAATTATGACTGTTTGATATTTATTACCAGCAATTTGGAAAAAAGAGACACATGTAAAACCGAAAAAGGTACCATTTTGTTGAAGGAGCAGAGTTCAACAAACCATAACTCCGCTTCTGGATATCGTTTGAAGTCAAATGATATACCATTTTAAAGCTTATTACGATATATATTTTTTGACCGGGCCGACTTTACGGCTGATTCGTGATGTACAGTCTCATATACTTTGATCTCTCATTGACAGTAGTCTTTCTGGTAAAGCGTTAATACGCTATCAGTAATTGAATTGCAGAACCCTTTTGTCCAGAACAAAAGGTACCACTTGATGAATAACCTGTCGGCAAATTAATTCGGTATCAAAGAAACAATGTGTTACGTAATCTATTGCTTCTCCATGTTTATACAAACTCTTTGTAAATCACCATCTTTGGATGTACATACTAACATGGGATGGGATTGTCTTCAGAATTACGCTGCTTTCTACGGACATTATGAGTCTGGTAAAAAATGAGAGCCATTATATTTTTGATATTTTTTTCATTGCATTGAATTAAGCATGTTTTGCGATACGCGTAGTATTTTCTTCAAATCAGGTAATTATCGGTGAGATGATTTTGGAACAGATATTTGGCGAACATCAATGATATAAAAATGAAAGCTCATCATGACTATATTGATATAAAATCAAATCAGAATGCTAGACTGACGACATCGATTGTTATAGTTTATACAATTAACTATGATTTTGTTTTTTGTGACGAAACTGAAATATCTTTTTTTACGAATATCAATGACCTGATGTGTCAAAAAAAGGTGCAAAATTAAGTGGAAAAAACTATTTTACATCATTTATACAAAAAAAGAAAAATTATATAAATTCTTACCTTGCACACAGGCGATTGAATAAGTCCGAGTGCCCTGCTTTGGAGAAGAACAATTTTGCTTTGTACTGTTGGAGCACGTTTCGAACATTACGCGCAAAGTTCTCTGATGTATAGGTAGCTGTTAGAACTTCGGTCAAATTTGATGAAGATGAGTTTATATTAGCTATGCAAAAAGTATAATACACTATTGTTATTCATCGATTTCATATAATCGATCAAGGTCACTTTCTTTGAAAAAACAAAGCTGATTTTAATTGATTATAAATACACAATATAATCTATGCCTCTTGTTTATAGATGGTTAACAGATTTGATGAAAATAGAATTTACAAATAAATTTCAGTTGATCATGGTAAAGTTTCTTTTTTAAGGAGTATTTTTTTTCTTTAGGCCGCCGCTATTGCTTTTTAACATTAAACTACAATATTTTTTTATTAAAAAATATTTTCTAACACAGGATATATACCATACCTGTATATGCTAGCTATAAATTAATAATTGGGAGCATTAAGGGCTGGGGTATGAACGTTTGGACAGTATTTATTTTGGGACATTAGAGCACATCAGACATATCGAATTGCATTCTGAATACGAAGAATGTCATTCTGATATCAAATAATTTTGATTTTTTGAAATTCGCAATTTAATACACATTTTATGGCAAATCATTAAAAATTGATATTTTTGATATTTAACAGTACTTGAAGTAAACTTTCTAAATCTGATGATTTGTACTTAAAGTGTATGTAGGTGGGATGAAAAGCCGACGATCAATTGAAAAATTTGACCTTTCGTATTGAAGATATGGATTTTTTTCCCCAAAACACCAAAAAAAATTAGGTATTTTTGGGAGAAAAATCCATATCTTCAATATGAAAGGTCAAAATTTTCAATTGACCGTCGGCTTTTCCTCCCTGCTACATACACTTTAAGAATATATCATTAGATTTATATAATTTACTTCGAGGACTGTTATATATCAAAAATTTGAAAAATATCAAATATTTATAATTTGTCATAAAATTTGTATTATATTGTGATTTTCAAAAAATGAAAATTATTTGATATCAGAAAGACATGCTTCGTATTCAGAATGCAATTCGATAGGTCTGACGTGCTCTCATGTCCCACAAAAAATACTGTCGAAACGCAATAAACGCTCATTTTAGATCCCTTAACTCAAATAAATTTGAAATTTTCCCAAATCTTACTTAACCTACACATGATAAAAGTTGACCATATAGTTATGTGTGATTTGAAATATATTTAAACAGAAATCACGGTGAAAATAAATAAAACAAAACATGTAGCTTTCTTTATACCAAACTTTCTCATCCAAATGAATGAAAAATACTAAAAATACAATCCCTGTCTATATAGTGAATAACATTATTTCAATAATTGCTAATATATTTGTAATACAAAACAGTCTGGCAAACAGAGTTTTCATTTTAGGCTAATGTTTTTGGTTTCAAGAACATGTACTCAATGATTCCGTGACGGTAAACCGCGCAAATCTACTTTCAAACACCAACCCTTTTTTTTTTGCCGGACTGTTTTGTATTACAAATATATTAGCAATTATTGAAATAATGTTATTCACTATATAGACAGGGATTGTATTTTTAGTATTTTTCATTCATTTGGATGAGAAAGTTTGGTAGAAATGAGAAAGTTTTTAATTCTCATAGTTTTATCCAATTCTCATCGGTTTGAAAGAATTCTCATTTTAAATTTCCACTAGTGACGATATAAGAAGAATCTTGCAAATTTGTTTTTGAAGTTAAGTAATTTAATTGGTAAAATTTTCAACCAATTAATGCACGTTTGCTCCAATTCGACCTTTCGAAGTCTTGGGTGTACTTAGAGCACACAGTTTCGCAAGCGATGGGGCTAACTATAGATAAAGTATTGGATAGGATGGCTGATGTCGTGAAGTATATAACAATATCAACTAATACAGTGATGTACCCAGGCCGCTCCCACAAGAGGGCTGGAGTAAAAGGTGAATTTTGCCGCCCCCTTCAAAAACCCGAAATGGTTAGCCCATTGTTTTGATGGTTTGAAAAAGTGAAGAGCCAGAAAATAATAATAATGAAAATAGGATAGGCGCTAGCAACCTAAAAACAAAATAGTTTATGTATAATTCCATTTGTTTGACCAGTTTGACACATTTTTGACAATTTTCCGCCCTTTTCCCTTTAGCAATTCTTTTTGCCGCCACTTCTTCTGCCGCCCCTTCCTTTTTGCCGCCCCTTGCTTGACCCGGTAATAGTCTGTGTGCCTTCCTCAAGGCAGTAAAATAAATCAAGTTTTGTGATTTCCTCAAAAACTGCTAAATGTAAAATCTACGATTTTCGACAATTTATTGAGCACAATCTGTAGTACTATACGTGACAAAAAATATCAAACCGTGTTAAACAGCTATGAGAACAATAAAAGGAGTGTTAACAATTGATTAATCGTGGCCGATATTGATGTTGTCTAACGATTAATAATTAATATTAATATGCCCTTTATAACACGCCCTTTGCCAATTTTACAAAATAGAGACAGAATAAGTATCTCGATTACCCATCTTTATTTCGTCATAAAATACCGTAAAACCCCGTCTACAAGCATATATAGTGTTTTTTTATGAAAGCTAAATTAATTCGAAGCAAGCGTAAATATACCAATACAATAGATTGGTCTTAAAATAATACTTGTTTGTATATGCTTGGATCCGTAATTTATTTGCTCAAACTCCATAATGGCGCCTGGATTAATGTAGACTATGCCATAGTCGAATTTTATTAAAAATATGTTATTATTAGTCATGATGAACCCATTTCGTTAAACTCAAAATTATACTGATGTTTATTAAAATTAAAGTATTCAATAGTAAAATGGTCATAAAGAATTAAGAATATCAGATGATTAGTGACAATAAAAGTAATTGAATGCAACATTATCTTGCATAATTATAATGGCTCACTTTAATACTGAACAATATTCTGATTTTGGAAGCTACCAGTTTATTGACAGCGAACCACGAAAATCCCACACTTGGGAAGCTAACAAACAGAGGGAGTGCGGTGACTGAAAAGATCAGATACAGATGTGAAAATCTATCAGTTGCACACAAATCAATATAAATCAGAGTTTTATGCTTAAATGTAATAGCCAGAGTATGCAAAATGGGCAAGTGGACTACGGAGAAGTCTAGGACTAATGTAGCTTTCATCAGAAGCTCTCCATATGCTTGTAGACGGGGTTTTTACGGTATATTGACATTTTAATGTCCTTCATTTAAAGCCATATTATAACATTTTCATACAAAATAGATTAGTATTTATTTTCCATAAAATGTTAGCTTTTACTGTCAGATCATGCCCCTTTTAATTTTGAGCCGAACAACTGATGAGGTAAAGCATAGAAAATTGGAATTTACTACCAGCACCGACGTCGCCAATGTGTATCACACCGTTGGTTGTGTTGTGGTACTATCATTAATGAGGAACTTATTATAGCCCTCCTCATTAATTTATTATTTTGAACTTGTTCTAAATTTCCATGTTTGTATATTATTCATTTTCTTATAATATTATTTGTATATCAATGATATATATATGTTATCATCAGGGCTTCCAGGGAGACCAGTACTTTTGTATTGATGGAATTTCCCTGAATAAATAACGAATAAATAAATTTGATGTGTATATCCGTCCCGCACGCCATGTACGTACTGTGTAGTGAACATCGTGTACGCGTTCGACTAATATTTCCATCAAAACAAAACTACAGCACCTATAATCTTTTATTTTTTACCTATAATTTTTACAGGGTATGTTTGTACATGTATAATAAAGTACAATATAATCATGTAAAAAAACAGAATTTTGAATAATAATAAAAAATAAACAGCGTGCTAATTCCGACCAGTATATTTGACATCTGGCACTAATGTTTTAGGACATACATATAAGTTTTATAAATTAACACATTGGTTTATAAACATTAAAGTAAGTTATCACTGATGTTTTATTATTAAGTGTTGCTCTAAGGAGAACACTGCTAGTGTTCTCAAGTTGTTTGTGATTTCTGAAATCAGTCTGGGCAAGTCTCCTTATTAGGAATTGTGACAAATCTGGCAACACATTATCTGATCAGGAAATCTCGATCCCACAATGCATTGCACATAGGCTTACCCCGGTCCCCGCACTCCGTGCATCCGCGGGTATTCATGCTTGTCGGTGAACTTTAAAAACACCCCCTTTTGCATCTCATTTCGCGAAGTTTTTAGGGGAAAAACACCCCTTTTTTTAGCGATTTCGCGAATTATTTGCCCTTCGACAATACCCCCTATTTTCGCGAAAACGCGAATATTTCTAATATTTTTTCTGGCAGAAACGCGTCGGCTGCTCGATGGAAATACCCTTTTTTCAATATACATGTAGAATGGGGGGGAGGGGGGTTGTAAAAACTATAGCTTGATCAGCTCGTAATCGGCGGGAATGGTTAGGCATTTCATGATGCAGTCATGTCTACAGTAGAATTCATTTCGACCTTTGCAGGACTTAAACACCATTAAAAGCTATTAAACCAAGATAACACTCATTGAAGCAGCTCAACTGATTAAATCAGATCTTCTCTGGTTGTGAACAAGTGTCTGTTTTCAATGTGCGACATCACAATAAAGCTGGTATTATAGCTTCAGTTGGGTAACCGATTATAAAGGAAACGAAAGGAAACAATGGTATGTGTACTTTTGTGACAAAGACCTGCTTTTTGTTAACCAGCATTCTTCAAAATGAGCAACATAATGATTGTTGACTTAACACGGTTTGGAAATAATTTCTTCATATTTTTGGTGTTATCTGTCGTTTACATATCCTTCCTAAAACACAAAAGTGCGACCCTCTCCAAACATCTAAATTAGCTAAAAATTAGGGACATGTTACAAAACTATATTTTCTAGAACCTATTTAGAATAGTTCAAATGTAGCTTATACCCTTTTTTAGTGGCATCCTTCAGAAGTGAGCGGTCCGATATTTTCGGTCAAATCTCCATTCGATTAACACGGGGAGTTGGCTAGCTATGCCTTGCCCTCACTCATATTTTACAAAAGTGCGACTATTTCTGAACATCTAACCTAGCTGTAATTTTAGGTCATGTTAGAGAAATATATTTGCTAGAAGTTTGGAGAATAGCTAAAATATTGGCTGGTTATTTTTCACACAGTGATGTTAACTAGGCATGTGCCCATTCTTCCAACGTACATCATTTGTAGAGGTCACGCGTCAATGGTGAGAGCACTGTGTATTGTGTATAGGAAAACGGACAGTAACTGCAGTATGTACCACTACGCCGAAAAGTAGACCCACGTTAAGAGTGCTATAGTTGACCAAACTGGTCTATATTTGGTGTGTTAAGGCGTGGGGTATGGGCGAACTTGAAGTACAGGTATCTGGAGAGGGGAAGCAACGAGTTACCCCCAAATCACAGCGGCAGGTAGTCACTGGGCCGCCGAGTGCGAATATCTATTTATTTTGGAAGGTTCGTGTTTGTTTTAATTTTTGGTCGTTTTTCCATATTTCAAAAAAGCGACATGCCAAAGACAACTCTTTGGGCACATAGTTTGTTATAGTTATTGCAGTTCTTTTCCACATACCTACGTTACCATTTGCTTTGGTGATTTACTAATGTTATATATTTTGTGACTGCAATTTGGCGTTTTCAACGCGTTTTAAGCTTATAATGAAATTAACGCGAATATATAGTCACGCTGCTTTTAGAATTCTTACCTGATCGTCGGCTTTTGCAGGCAACAGAATGCAGATTGGCTCACGATAGATGTCGTATTCCTCTATGTGGGTCACTTGATGATAAAATTAGTTTGCAATCCTTGTAACAACATACAAATTTGCGTCTGGAAACCGGGTCTGGAACTGATTTTGGGACAGCCATAGACTTCAGCGCCGTATCAAATCTCCTGAAAAGGCCACGACTGGCAAGTATGTTTTATGTTTCCCGCACGAAAGCTTGCGTCAACATCTATACTATACTTCTTTGGAAACGTTGACCTTTGACCATTCTTTGTTAATGCCCTGCTATGACCTTGATATGTAAACTTGATTGGGTACAGTAAAAGCATCCACTTTACTGAATTGTTTAGCACCTGATCAGTATATAATCCTACAGGGATATAGTCAGCATGGTCAGTAGTTTAACAAGGTGTGTAAGCATGATGAAAGACCCATTATTGATTAGGCGCGGATATTAAAGGCACAAGACCTTTGCGTGCATAGCAGAAAATTATAATAGAATGTTTGGAGTTTTCTAACTAAAATACTAACTGCATTTTGCATTATGTATTTATCTATTTATTTAGACCTGTGCCTATTTATTTACTGATTTATTTATTTATTTATTTATTTATTTGGTAGATAAGTAAGAAATTAGTAATATTCCATGACTCATCGGTTTATTATTGATTGTTGATAACTTAAAACTTGATTGATGGTCGATTGATAATCATTTCACATTATATTCCTAGTTTATAGGCCCTATGGAACGTCTATTAATTTTGAATAGCATCGTACATTCGATAAATAAGCCTATCAGTATTGATTTATTCTATTCAGCAATATCAAGGATTACTATCACACTTCTCACAGCTGCAGTTGGCTTAGTGGTAACGCATTTAGTTGATAAAAGTGAGGTCCCGGGTTCGATTCCCACCTCGGCCTATTTTTTTCAAGGCTGAGAAAAAAAAATGCAATTTCTGAACTGCAAACTTATGTGCCGCGCGATCTGAGCTGGTCCTTTTCTGGTGGCTGTGTCTGTTACAGCAGTTACAGGCACACTTCCTCTGGAATCCAAACCAGGTTCACGCTCATTACACTTCCCTTAAGGGATCCAAAATGAGCGTTTATTGCGTTTCGACAGTATTTTTTGTGGGACATGAGAGCACCTCAGACCTATCGAATTGTATTCTGAATACGAAGCATGTCTTTCTGATATCAAATAATTTTAATTTTTTTTAAATCACAATATAATACAAATTTTATGACAAATTATAAAAATTTGGTATTTTTCAAATTGTTGATATATAACAGTCCTCGAAGTAAATTATAAATCTAATGATATATTCTTAAAGTGTATGTAGCAGGGAGGAAAAGCCGACGGTCAATTGAAAATTTTGACCTTTCATATTGAAGATATGGATTTTTTCCCCAAAAGACCTAATTTTTTTTGGTGTTTTGGGAAAAAATCCATATCTTCAATACGAAAGGTCAAAATTTTCAATTGATCGTCGGCTTTTCATCCCACCTACATACACTTTTAGTATAAATCATCAGATTTATAAAGTTTACTTCAAGTACTGTTAAATATCAAAAATATCAATTTGTAATGATTTGCCATAAAATTTGTATTAAATTGCGAATTTCAAAAATCAAAATTATTTGATATCAGAATGACATTCTTCGTATTCAGAATGCAATTCGATATGTCTGATGTGCTCTAATGTCCCAAAATAAATACTGTCCAAACGTTCATACCCCAGCCCTTAAGGACTTGAATTAATAATTCGTAATGCTTCTAGCGATATGTCACAAGACAATTCTCAAAATAAAATATATTGGTCTGCCGATTGCAAGCTGATCAAACTGTAAGTACCTCATCACTTGCTATTAATTGCAAATCTAAATTTCTACACATCTCAGTGCCAAGATGACAATTCCCGTCCTGATAAAAGTGAGTATACTAGAATCTATATCGTGTCTATGTCTAACCCTGAAAATGCGTAAAAATATAGATTTATTTATCTGCCATATGTTGATAACTGTGTAATGTGTTATATTTTTTTACAATTTATAGTCCAGACATTAGCGATTATGAAGCCACTCATTAACGAATTAACGAAGCCGTATCTTATTGCTTTGGAAAGGAACGTTTCAGTTCATTCAGCGACTAAAGTTTGAATTTATAGAATGTAATTTCTGATTCGGATGGCGCCCTTTATGATTTTGCACCAGATGACGACTATCCTTATCCCATTATACATTTTTCTGGTAGATTTTATGTTAGTTATGCCTTTATCGGACCTTTTCACAAAATATTGTAATAATGACAGGTATAAACGCATAGATATCCAGAACAGTAATTGAAGACTTTAATGGAAGGAGGCCATAGAATATTGCAGCAGTAGCGTTAGCTACCATATGGTTGAATCCAACCAAAAGTGTCCACGGGCCAAAAATAAAAGTCCGAAATAAAAATGTCTCCACAATTTTTTCCTTTTGCCCATTGATTGATGACATATTGGCCTTATAGGAACCAAAAGTGCCATTACTAATCTTGAAAAATAAATCCAGGACGTGTGATAGTAAATGTGATATCAAAACCCAATGTTACCTACGAATACCACTAGGTTGCTTTCACTATCGCAATACTAATCAACCTAAAACAAATGGAATATTCCCATTAACGCTTTTTTCGTGTAATGTAGACCACAGGGTGTCAGGAAAATGCTAGCTCAACCAGAAAATATTTGTTTTTATTTTTATAACGCGATCAATACGATCTTTGTCAATTTATGCTAGTTTATTTTTGAAAATGAAGTTTAGGTCAGTTTCTGTATTCTATTTATCAAATGAGTATGAATCAATTTACACATTGTATAAGAACGAGTAGGATTATGTTTTCAAGAATATTAGGAATTATACGCATACACCTAACGCTTTATGCAATGAAAAGGTGAAGAAACCCGTGTATTCGTAGGTAATATGAGCGATTTAACAATATCTATATTGCGTTTAGAGGTTAAAATTTTGCTATTATGGTAATGAATTAATAAAATGGTAGTTTTAGATCTCTTTCAGATGGTACGTCCAAATGAATAAATGCTATTACCTTAGATCAAAAAATTTGATGCTTTTAGCAAGATTTTGACCACTTCATTTCGATATACAAGTAGTTAATCAGCAATTTTACATAATAAATAATTGTTGAATGAATCCGTATATGGGTAATAATAGTGTCTTGGGGTACCGCTTAAAGTTTTTGACAATTAATTTCCATTGGTAGGGACACTTCATTACACATGTCATGTATTATGCTGTATTCGTAAGTAACATTTCAGTATTTGTAGGTAAGAATTAGACTTTTGGTGGATATCGCAATCAAAACTTCATTTTATAAAGCACTTTGAATGTATTATTTTTTTATGTGCGTTTATTGATACTTAAGACCCTATCATGTATTAATAATGTCGGTTCACAGCGGTTGAAAGAGGATTGAAGTAAGAAACAAAGGCACTAAAGTGACTTTAATTTGATTAATTGCACACAAATCGCTTTAAACCGTTATTGCAGACTTGTGAAGTCCATCTTGGAGTCAGTTACGTCTTGTGGCCTTTCGTTTGAGGGCAACTACAATTTGCTTTATACCAGGGTCCATCACTGTGTTGTCTAGATCATGAGACAATGAGAACAGTCGTTTTTTCCATGGTATTCGTAGGTAACCTTAGCGAAAACGTCAAAAGTTACCTTCGAATAAATGAATTTGGACACAAATTACTCAGAAACCAGAAGGTCGGTAAACATTTAAAATGAAGAACACATGACAGTTGACAAATCCAAGTATTTATCCCCTTCTAATCTTCTTTGAATCTGATTTTTCTTTCAAATGAGCAGACCGTCGTCTATTTCAGTACATATTTTTCAACAATTAAGCCGTATTCAGTTTTGCATGGTGGGCATGTATGTGAATTCGCAACTTTCATTGACATATGATTTGATAGCAAACATACAGTCCTTCGTTATGTACCAATATGGGCATTGGCGTGAATGGCGGTGTTTCACAATACTGTCATGATGTCAAATTGTATTCGTAGGTAACATTCGGTTACCGAAATTTACCTACGAATACTTGCCTTTATTGTTGACATCTCAGAGATAGTTAAACGCAGGCTATTGAAACTTGGTAGAAATAAAGAGTGTATTACCCTGCACCTATTGCTTAACTATTCTTTACTATTCTCTCACTTTGTGGAAATGACACAGCTTTTAACATGTATTCGGAGGTAATGCATATTTTTTACCAAATCTACCTTTGTGCCATTTAGAATTTCTGGCAGCTAAAAACAATAATAAAGATGTCCGAATGCAATGCATTTCAGTATTGGACATATCAAAGCTTGTATCAATTGCGCATTTATTAGTGATTTCCATTTTTTAAAGATATATCTAGTGCTACAAAAATTGTATTCGTAGGTAATGTAAAAAATACCACTCAAAAAATTATCATAAAAAATTCATAATTATGTACAAATATGTGAAAAATTGAACAGGCAATCTTTGAATACACACCTTTCAGGAAATCAATTTAGATTCAATCCAATGACTTCTTTTCATAACTGATTTAAATGTTTTTAAAAACACCTTAAGAAATATTTTTTTTAAATGGGTAAAAATAGCATGTTTTGGGGTCTCTGTGTCTAAATTTTTCAAAGAAGGGGGGCTTTTTATATATGGCGCGAAGCGTATGATCAAGGCGAATAAACACAATATAAAAACGAATGCCAATTGATTAATATTTTTAAGTTATGGCCCTGAACATGCCGTGTACACTTTTCGTTGGATTCGACCATATACCTCCTGAACTGCATGTGGCAAATAGCAAAACCAGTCATTTTTGTAATCCTTGCAGCCCAACGAGTAATTTGATATGAAAAAAGATGATCAAAATTCATGATTCAATATTTCCTTTCAACTGCTACTAATACGCGATGTACACCGTGAAATTCTTTATAAAAATTGAGGATTTGTTCCAAGTCTATACATTTTACAATGAACAATGAACTTTTTAGACTGCGACAAGTTTAAAACGTCTGCTGACAGAGTGGATAACAGAATCCTCTTATTTTGTGGCAAGGGCAGTGCTTTGATCAAGAATGTGATTGTGGTTTAGAATCGAATCATTAGCGCCAATCCGGCTTAAAATGTGTGTGTGTGTGTGGGGGTGTGTAGGGGGGGGGGGGAGGACAATTAAAAAATAGGACTCAATTGTCAAAAAGTGGCTGAAAAGAACAAAAAATGAGTAATTTTACCGAATGTGGGGGACACGTGTCACCCCTTGTGAGTTGACGCCCATGTTTAGTACTTCTTAAAGTCGATAAGTACACATTGTTTTAAGCTAAATCAATCCAATCAATTTTTACTTTTGTGCATAGACAGAATTTTACAAGGCCACGCCCACGTTATGGCATCATAGCGACATTATGTTGGGGATGTTATTACTTATTTTGGTATCACTGGATAGATCGTACTCATATAACATTAGAATATTTTATATATGACGTTTTATAATGGAAAATTAGAAGGGGTTACAACACCCTCTCCTAACTTCGTTGTCCGCGATACAAAATATGGCTCAGTAGAACTATTATAAGCAACGAAGTAGATAGTGGGTAAAGCCTAATCCCAGAGACGATTTTAAATTGTTTCTTGTAATCCTCAATTGATTCGCAGTATTTGCACTATAAATTCACCAAGTGATTTGCTTCATATTTCAAGTTGGGATGCTTGAGATTTCGACGTGGACATCACAGATGATAACAGGAGAAAAGGGGACAACAATATATATATAACATCAGGCAAAATGAAATGAAAAAGTCAAAGAATAATGATTTATTTAATTTCATGAACCAACCGAAGCAAATACAGTAGTGAACAAATAATTATAAGTATCTTTCTTTATTGTCTTCCATAGGATTTCAACTGGAAATGGCTGGATGAGTAGATATAATAACGACTGCATTGAGATACGCACAAATACTACAACCGACAACATATAGCATCTGAGGACATATGGAATCAAGAAAAAATACCAAATATGTACTGAAGGAAAGGCCTGATAATGATATAGAATGATAGCCAAAGAAAGGCAATTTAGATAATGCCAATTGGAGAGTTCAACACTTCTACTATAATATACCTTATTACTAAGTAAAGTGTTGGGAAGAATTGTGATTAATACTGTCAAGCTACGACCTGAACCCGATTTCGAGAGGGAAAAGGCACAACAGAACATATTTTCATTTTGATAAAATATCATTGAACAAAAGGCAATCATCATTGTACACTGTTAAAACATAGCTAATTAGGCGGGTGAACTGAACAGCCAGTTGCTTTAAATATTGTTTAAGAATTTTAAACAAGTTGCTTAACTATTTTTAAGCAACTGTCTGAGCCGTTGAGTTGAGCCGTTAATCAGCGCTGATTAAACTTTTAAAAGGCGTTTTAACAGTGTACGTAAATTTTATTGCCTTCCAAAAGGCATTTGATACGATTCACCGAGACAATTTGTTGGAGATAATGAGGCAATATGGAATACAAAGCAAACTCGATCAACATTGTATTATAAGTGATGTATAAAGACAGTATTAGTAATTGTGATGGTAGGTTACAGAAGTGTTTCAGGTAAAGACAAGAGTGGAACATGTATACTTTATGTCGTGATTTCTATTTTGTTTCTTGCAATGATTGAAGATGGTGGATTAATTTTGAGGACTTGTCCTCAAGTCATTCACAAATCGCCGCAGAGTACAATACTAAGGAAGGAAAGGTTTTATGTATTTCAACTTGTTTAAGTATTTATTGTGGGTTATTTTTGTTCCTTAATTTTCTTAAACTTAATAATAACACACTGGTAACAAAGGTTATGTATATTATAGGGGCAATGAATCCAGTTAACTACACTGGAATTTCAGTGACTCAAGACAAGCGGTACGGTATTTTAATATGATAAGAAAATAGGTACCGCTAGAATGTACCTCATGTCTTAACACATACAATGAACCACTTGTTTTGAATCGCTGAAATTTCAGTGAAGTAATTGGATTCCTTGCCCCTATAATATACATATTTTTTGTGACCAGTGTGTAGTTAATTTTTGAGAAAAATGCCAAATTAGTCACAGAATTTATCAGGGGTGTATTACCACCCTAAGTGATTAAAATTAATTAATTGCTCCATTTACCTACAGCTTAATAATTAATTTTAATTTTAAAACAACAGAAGAATAGGTGGTAAACATGGAATAAAGTCAGGGGTTGCGAACAAGATAGGCAAGATTGGAATCAAATCATGATGGCCTTAAGGGCTGGGGTATGAACGTTTGGACAGTATTTATTTTGGGACATTAGAGCACATCAGACATATCGAATTGCATTCTGAATACGAAGAATGTCATTCTGATATCAAATAATTTTGATTTTGGAAATTCGCAATTTAATACACATTTTATGGCAAATCATTAAAAATTGATATTTTTGATATTTAACAGTACTTGAAGTAAACTTTATAAATCTGATGATTTATACTTAAAGTGTATGTAGGTGGGATGAAAAGCCGACGATCAATTGAAAATTTTGACCTTTCGTATTGAAGATATGGATTTTTTTCCCAAAACACCAAAAAAAAATTAGGTGTTTTGGGAAAAATCCATATCTTCAATATGAAAGGTCAAAATTTTCAATTGACCGTCGGCTTTTTCCTTCCTGCTACATACACTTTAAGAATATATCATTAGATTTATATAATTTACTTCGAGGACTGTTATATATCAAAAATTTGAAAAATATCAAATTTTTATAATTTGTCATAAAATTTGTATCATATTGTAATTTTCAAAAATGAAAATTATTTGATATCAGAAAGACATGCTTCGTATTCAGAATGCAATTCGATAGGTCTGAGGTGCTCTCATGTCCCACAAAAATACTGTCGAAACGCAATAAACGCTCATTTTAGATCCCTTAAGTGCGCCAGGAGGCACAAAAAGGATATGTAAGGTAAGGAGGCTGGTTGTTTTGTCTTTTGGCGTTCAACATCTATAGTCAACGATATTGTTTATTCTGGACAATGTGAAGACACTCTGACGTGATTCTACGTGAAATGGGGTTTATAATGACATTTAGAAAAGATAATCTACTGGGATGCTGTACCACACAGGACAGAATAAAAAACATCTCGCGTTTATAGTATGTAACATTATATCGTTTGCCTGTTCTTGGCTGTGTGTTTATATACCAGTTGAAAAACACTAAAACCATGTGAATTGAATAATGTTAACTATTATTGTTTGTTGCTTCTTTAAGTTCTGGCTTCTTATCGGTAGCTTGTTTGGCACTTGCTGCGTCTTCGGTAGCTTCTTTGGCAGCAGTATTTGCATCTGATACGTCTAAAGCATTGGTTAACTCAGCTATATCTTCTTTGGCAGCAGTATTTGCATCTGATGCGTCTACAGCATTGGTTAACTTAGCTATAGCTTTGACAGCAGTATTTGCATCTGATGTGTCTACAGCATTGGCTAACTCAGCTAGGCCTTCTTTGGCAGCAGTATTTGCATCTGATGAGTCTACAGCATTGGTTAACCCAGCGATAGCTTCTTTGGCAGCAGTATTTCCATCTGGTGCGTCTTTACCTTTAGTCATCGCAGCAGTAGCTTCTTTTGCAGCGAGGTTTTTGGCACTTTGTTTACAATAATCCGATCCTAAATAGTCACTGTATGTTTCATTGTACTTACTCCATGCACGATTAAGACATAGAGCAATATCCCTATCGCATTCACACATGTCACCGGCACATGATCCTTTCTTGGTTTCTGAAACAAAACCCATAAAAACAATGAGAACGAGTAGCAGGAATATGTTTGGTTTAAAAAATTCATAATGGTTTCCACGAATGGCGTATATACGACAAGTCACAGCAGGCATTTATTTACCTACGCCAAGCCCTAACGTCATATTGGACCAAGGCAGTTACTGTGCGAGGACTTGAAACCCATACCTTCGGATAGCGAGTCCGATGCTACACAGACCGTCCCTGATAAACAGATCTCACGTCTGGTACTTATTGATGGGCGGTTGGGCGGTTAGGGTATTTAGCTTAACAACACACAACACACTCAATTTAATCAATACCCACCATACAAACAAGGGAATTAGAAGAATTAAAACCCTGTAGTCATGGTAGTGTAACCCTTCTTCCAACTACAGTGGAAATGTCAATTGAATCATAGATGAACACATCTAGACATAGCGTGACGACTTTTTGCGTGTACACTTCATGATGTACGCCAGTGTGTTCGACTGTGCGTGCATAACGCGGAAATTATAATACTCATACCATGCCAACGCACTCGTGATTGGATAATATTGTATCCAAGGTCGTGCGTTTGCGTTGTAGTTTGAAATACGCGAAATAATACGATCGCGGTCGGATCGAGTACAGCTGTTGAAAGCCGTGTTCATTCAATTGAAAATCCCAGTATAGTTGTACTTCTCGAGTTACAAAGTTTAAAAGACTTGTTTGCGTCTGATACGTCGCCATCTGTCAATCTCGGGCACGCGGTTTGATTGCAAGTGTTGTGATGATGAGTTGCTGAACGCGGCGGTAAATGGCGCCTTGGATATTTTTGCACCTTCAAATATACAAACCGTATCAAAGTTAGGTCTTCATTGTAGGAAACTTTCTTTCCTGAAGCTTGAAGGCACCATGTCAACAATGCCTAGAAAATGTCCTTTATACCTTGTAAAGGTAAATAATTTCTCGACATTTTCTGCGGTTCCTTTTCTCCGATGAGCGCCAGATAAATTGACCTTCCTTTTACTCGCTATTATCCCATCAATGGTCGTAGGGAGCTTGATTGGCCGTGATGTCAAACGCAAACTAGTCATTTCCATAAGGGGGCAGTAGACTAGACGGACTAGGAAATCAATGGTTTATGCAAAAGGTTTTAACTTTCGTTTAGATGCTAATACTTACTGCAGACAATCTGTACGTGATCTGTACCACACTCTTTTGACTCGTACCCATATAAAGAGAGATACGGTTGGAAAAATCCACAAACTCCATTTGTTTGATCTGTGTTGTAGCAATTGTCATGCTCCATACAGCATCTGCAGTGAAGACATTAGAAAATATAATTTAATGTTAATCTCTAGCAGCGGGACAATGATTAGCGGGTGTGTTGGGGTGTGTGTTTGCGTAATCGGGGAGGTTTTTATGAAACTTTAGACCGTCCCGGTTTAGCTGAAATTGACTCAACCCGAGTGCAAATCATTTTAATCTAAAACGTTGGTGGAATAGGACTGATTGTTTAAGGACACGGTAGCGTAGTGGTACGTACTTGTCTATTTCGTCCACAGGTTGCCCTTCTCCTCCTAACCCACAATAACATCCATAGGTCATGAGTTTATCGAACAAGCTTTTAAGTGACAACTCCTTTTTGCCGGTGGCTGTAGCACATTGGACCTGGAAGGCTAGTTTTAAAGCATTCCGTCGATCACGATTATGTAAACCATCTATGAAAGCGTGTGCTGACGGTATAAAATAAAGGAAAAGGTTAGTTTTCTACTATCATGACTATATACTACTAGTATAAGATACTAATCTTAAAGGTGCGAGTGATCAAGCCCCTTTGTGCTATTGACTGGTTAAAACAGACGAACGATTATACGAATACACATGTATATGACCAGTGATTTTGATTTTTTCACTTGTCTTTCTGCTACGATTCTGAAGGCACACCACGTTATGAGTATACTTATTCCAGGTATGTCACCAACGCACCCCCACACCGAACCCTACCACAATTACACACTCACTCCACACCCATATAGCCCTACTATCAATATAAATATTAAACATAAATTAATTACCTGGTATAAACAGCATCGACATTGAAGTTATCGTGATTAATAGGAGAACCCATAGACTACCAAATACCAGCATATTCATGATGTCCTCTTACACAATACTGTCCAGGTATTGAAAAGTAAGAGATATCAGCCGCTACATATTGCTGGACGTTGTTACCGCATGAACTCTCTTAATGTATCAACAGTATGTTGGTTTTTTCCATTTTATTACCAGTTTTGTGTTAAACAGAGAAATATGAACAATACACCGGATATAAAGATACCAGTTACCAATCATCTGACGTATTTCATATCATGATATTGATTGCTAGCAATGAAAACGATGAGCTATTAACAGATGTCGTTTTGTGATAAAAAAAAAATGATAATAATAATAATCATTAAACCAAACCACGATAGCTGCTCGGCATTTATATTCAATTAAGTTGCTGGTATACCAACAGGTTGACATACACCATGTGAAATTTCGGGATTTTCTTTCTCCGTTGGATAATAAGAATATAAGTAAAATTAAGAACTGAGATCCAATGATTGCTATCAGCTTCTAACTCGCTTAAAGGGAGCATTTTTTGATCCACAGCCTCACACCCCCCCCCCCCCCCCCCCACACACACACTTTTCTACCCGCATTGTGAGACTGTGAACGTGCTTCATGTGAGGGGACTACATAACGATTGACCATCTGACAAATTGTTTACGCGTATGTTGCCACCGTAAATTTAGTGACATTAGTGAAGTGGAAATGAAAGCTTTGTTAAGGCCCGGTGTTAAGGCACAGGTGACGTAATGTTATGGCCAAACCTATATCTGGGAACTCAAACTTATTCATTGCATTTCTACATGCATATTGAATTATACGGCCTAATACTGTTTGCTCGCCCTACAGTTTAAATATGGCAAATTTACCTTGAGACTCTGTTTTTCCCTCATAATCAATAATTTCTTCTTAGCTAGAATTTACGGTTTTGGTATACTTCGGGATGCCCACTCTTTATAACTATGCAATAAGCAAATCTTTTGACAATTCTAAACGTCTTCTTTCAACGAAAATATAATACTACATTGTTATGCCTCATTTCCGCAGTATAAAATGGTTTCCGCTTTGAGATAATGACACAAAGCTTTTTGGTGTAAATCAAAAAGGTTTATTTATTTAGTAATAAGTTTGTGATGTCAATTACGAAATAATGTTTGAAATATTTACGAATATGAACAGGAAAGCTCGTCCTTTGATTGATTTCAATCCATCTTCATTGCATAAGACAGGGCTTGGCGTAAGACTATCCCATATTATAGCAGCTCACGCTTGGGTAGTTCTGACTTTGGGCGGAAAGGCTGCATAGTGAACTAAAACTGCGCAATGTGTCCCAAACAATAAGTTTCTTATGCAAATCTGCACTGGTGGTGACATCAAACAAATTACAAAAATTATGGTTTCATAGTTGCGATAGTTTTGGACAAGCGACAGGGAATGGAGAGAGGTTTTCCCATATGAAAACTTGGCATTGCTAACAGTTGTAATCACTAAAAAATGAAGAGGTACTTTTAATTTTAAGGTAAATAAGGGTATTATGCTACAAAAACATCTTTGAAGTGATTCGTGTTGTTACGTTAGGGTATATATTGAAGCAACCCAGAAAACGCTTTGGGTGTGGACGAGAACTAAAAAAATAATTTCATGTGGCCTAAGCTAAACGAACAATGCACATACATGCATAGTCGACATACGGGAGCTATCGCAAGCTCTTTAGCTACATCTGTCTCCCACACATGTCAACGTTTTATTGTAATGACAATCATTCTATTGTCTCAGTGTGAATACCACTATTGTGTGAATATTATGTACATGTTAAGTTGCCTTAATTATTATGACGATTGAAATGAAATATTTAATTGTTATTGATCAGGTAATAATCTAACAGTCATCGCCAGTCAGACTGTTAAATTTGTGGGTGGGTGTGAAAGTGATTTACGTGCATCAGATTTTTTATGGTGACATAAATGGTTACGTGCCTCCAAATTATTACATAATATTCATATAAAAGTTATGTATTTTATCATTAAACATTAATTTTTGTTTTGATATTTATCTCCATTGGTTTGTACATGGAATGTTCTGGAAATTCTAGAAAATGCTAGTAAACAATCATACATGTAAACTACTAGAATGATCATGTTTGCACTGTACTGTGGTAGACCAGGGGTTTCCCTTGATGGGTAGACAGGATCTTGGACATTGCCGGATCTTGGGTCAAGAACTTAGACCATCAAAGGAATATCATCAGAAAGTCAGCCACACATCCCCAGTGATTTTATCATTTTGAAATAACTGCTGATTCATGTCAAAATTTTATTATTTTGTACTGAATTATGGTTGCATGAGTGACTGATGGATCAGAGGCATAAACGTGAAGAAAACTCATGTACTGTAAATCTCCAGATAAATCCGTGGTTCAAATTTCTAGATATTTTGCAACCAATTGTCATAACTAACCAAAACAAACTGTTTGTAACAACCTAAGAAAGAGCATATATGAAACAAAAATAGGGAAATAGTGACAGTATATATTTAATTATCACATTTTTACAATTTATACACATATGATCACACGGTACTTAATATGTCGTATACTAGTAGTAGATAATAGTTAATACACTGTAAACGTTATGGTATTATTACATACGCATTTGACGTGCCTTAATGTTAATCTCGAAGTTATTCCATAATTTCCTATTTAAAACTCGAGCACGGTTCTGTTGATGCTATAATCGAGAGAGGAGAGAGTCGCTATTTTTTAAGTTCTTTAAAATTGACTAACCCTAACCGAACCCTCAATTCATATGCCTATTTCGGAAGTCCTTTCACTCTTTTGAATTGCCTACAGTGATCACTCGACTCTAGTGAAGTAAAATTTCACTCTTTTGAGCATGTTGAGAGTAAATATAGTACTTCTTGTTCACTCTTTCCAGAGGGGTGACCGTGATTTTCACACTTTCTAGAATGACATTGACTCGATTTACACTCAATTTCAGTCCATAGAGTGATCAAACTGGCAATCGTTTTATAGATTTTTGGTCGTCGGGGACAGATCTCTGAAACGCCCTTAGTCATGCTAGTTAAGTGTTAATAATATCTATAGTTTATTGTCAATGCTTTTTATACCACGTGACCAAAAACCAACACCTCAAGTGTTATTTTTTCTATCGTTTATTGTTATTGCTATTTAATACTATAATTACAAAAAGAGCCTGTAGCTATTTAATATTATAGTTACAAAAAAAGGCTAGTGTTAACATTTTAAAACGCCAAGCTGTTTAAATGCTTTAAAAGTCTGTACCATTAATAGATTTTTTTGTCCTGTAAACGCCCAAAATGGTTTTAGATTGTGTCAACTGTTTGATCATACAGCTTTTTTGTTACGATTATGTTATGAATTGACTATTCCAGTTGAACTCCATACACCCACTGTGTAAGGCATGATCTTAATCTCCCACACAGGGATGTAGATTTCAAATGGAGTCACCCATTCAGGAAGATTTAAAGGTTGTGTCCTCCATAGGGAGTGATGGAGTTCAACTGGAATAGCGCAGTGGAAGACAACCATAGAAGCATGCTGCAAATTAAACCGATATGCGCGATATATCGACTTTGCTTTATATTCAGGGCTCTGGTATGAGCATTTGGACAGTATTTTTTGTGGGACATGAGATCACATCAGACATATCGAATTGCATTCTTAATACGAAGAATGTCTATTTTTTGAAATTCGCGATATAATACAAATTTTATGACAAATTATTAAAATTTCATATTGTTTTTAAATTTCAGTCCTCGAAGTAAACTTTATAAAGCTAATGATATGTACTTAATGTTAAAGTGTATGTAGCTGGGATGAAAAGCCGATGATCAATTGAAAAATTTGACCTTTCATATTGAAGATATTCATTTTATTTCCCAAAAGACCTAATTTTTGTTGGTATGTTTTGGGGGGAAATCCATATCCTCAATACGAAAGTCAAACTTTTTAAGTTGATCGTCGGCTTTTCATCCCAGCTACATACACTTTAAGTCATTAAATCCAAGTAAGGTAAATCATCCACAGTAAAGTGCTCGACCAAGACTGGAATATATTTATAAAGTTTACTTCGAGGACTGTTAAATATCAAACATATCGATTTTTAATCATTTGCCATAAAACGTGTATGATAGGGCCTATCACGAATTTCAACAAAACAAAATCAAAAGTATTTGGTAACATAAGGACATTCTTCGTATTCAGAATGCAATTCGATGTCTGATGTGCTCTCATGCCCCACAAAAAATACTGCCTAAACGCTCATACCAGTGCCCTTAAGCTGAAAATCTATAACAATCGGTTGACCAGTTGCGTGAGTTTATTCCTCGTCATAATTAGTATAAGCTATATTACCTTTTTAGTTCTCCTAAATTACCAGAATTGTTCACAAAATAAAACGCATAATGACAATACGCCTTTCTCGCTAAAAAAAAGTAAATTTACAACTAAATAATGATATTTACAACACACGCATTATGTCGTTAAAAGTGCTAAAAAATAATATAAAACTTTCAAATCAAAATAACAAATAGTAATACAGAGGTCAAAACCAAAAATGTTGTATTTTCCTTTCGCGCCTATCGACCCGCGTAAACTGTTTCTCGTGTGAAAAGAATCGGATCACGCAATGATCACTCGTCGAATGAGGTGCTGATGTTTCATGTCGAGATTTGTCCATTATCCAATCAGGTACGGAGGTCCGACGCAGCCCCCCCAATTTGGAAAAGTATAAAAAAGTCCAAAAATTTCAGAATTTGCGAAACCAGCGAGCAAAAAATATCATTTTTACGCTTTTTTTGTCCACTTTTCATAAAAAAAAGTCCACTTTTTCAAAATCAGCACCCCCTCCCCCAATGAAATCCTGCGTACGGGCTTGGGACCCAATATCGTATTAAGAACCTGCAGACTTTTTAGTGGATGCAGAATATTCGATGTAACAGATATTCAATGTAATATATGCCTATTATCGATTTTACATCATCAAACATTGGTTAGAACTATATATTCGTTAGAACTAGATGAAATGACGTAGGCCTATTATATCTTTACATCAAATATTCTATGTCGAATACTTGGAGTCTGTAGCGGCCTTAACGCAGTATGCATACACGTGTGCTACATAGCCAATAGTGTGAAAGAATTTGGCAACGGGTGTACATGCAATATCGATAAGCATTATTGATTTCGGGATTGTTTTAATGATCAATGATGTGTGTTTTTTCCCCAAAACCATAAGCATAATCAGGGAACAAATCCAAATTTGATGATGTCCTAATAAACGAAAGTGCTTTAAAATAGGAGGCTGACCCTCCCAGCCAACACACTGCGTTTTCACGACGTTCGCTGACCGGCGTTGTACTTCAAGTTCTATTAAAGATAACATCGCACAGTGACGTATTTACAACGTTATTTTAACGTACTTGGACATGATTTTAAAACATTCGGTAATGACGTGGTATTACGGGTATATGTTAACTTTCTATAATTCATACGACGTTGTTACAACGTTCAACCTGACCCGATTTGTTTTATTTGCAAAATAATACACCGATGCAATGAAAATTCAAATCAAATTAAAAAACAACATAAAAAAACGTCAGTAACTTCAAATCTAGTGGTGACACAGTTTATCCCTGTTGTAATTATGATACTTCTTGTTATAATGATGCTTGTTGGCGGACATACACTCTGCTACAGCTTGGTCACATTCACACACGGCTTCTGCACAAGTACCTGGTTTGGAAGCTGTGGAAGAGATTAAATAAAACTTTTTTTATTTGAATTGAAAATAATCGCACGTGTGGTTTCTTAACATACGATGTATTTTTAAGTAAATCGGCTATATAATATTTATTTATTTTTCAACTGAGGAGCCTCAGGGCGAAACAGACTATACGCATTTTCTTGTTTTCATGGGTTTTTTTTTGTGATCCTATATTTATTTTTCTGTATATATTCTGTCTTACTAACTAAGTTTAGTAACATGTGTGATTAGAATGTTATGTAATACGGCTATAAGCAGTCCATTTGCTAATAGAATAATCATTTTAGGACGAGCTATACAGTAAACACAATAAAAAAGGTACCCGTTTTTTAATATATAACCCCACAGACAAATTATGTGAGGTTAGATCTTTAAAAACAAGGTAATCATAATGAGCACATGGATGTTCTTTTTAACGTGATTTCTAATATATCACCTTGATGTTACTTGGATTTCCGTTAACATACATATTTTGCCATGTTGGCTCAATGCTGGGTCAGGCTCAAAAACGGGTACCTTATTTATTGTGCATACTGTATTACCGTACTATTATCTAATGGGCTATACGCTATTCCAGTCAAAATCCATAAACCCCCTATGGAAGACATGACTTAAAAAATCCCACACTGGGGATGTAGATTTCAAATTGATGCACCCAACAATCAAGTAACCCATTCATACTCGATCCCTGTATGGTAAATTATAGTTAGTGTCTTCCACAGGGGGAGAATGGATTTCAATTGGAATACCCCAATGTAAGATTATATTTTTACTTTTCTGGTAAAGTCTGATGATGATAAGTATTCAAAATATTCTTGGCGAGCCATCGTTATTTCGAAAACAATACTCGTATATTAATGACATACAGCACTAAGAACAAGTTGACGATATTATGCATACTCTCTCTTCCTCTCCCTCTCTCTCGCTTTCTATCTCATCAATTGCCCACCTAATATAGTTTCATACTGTCGCTTGCCGCTGAGCGGCGCGGCGCGGCGCACGCGCATTGCAGACAAATGGGCACAATCAAAGCTTGCCATTGGCTGGTACGTCATGTCAGCGGCAAGCGCATTGGAAGTAAATGACAGAGGCGTTAAGACAATTATCAAGAGGCAAGAAAGGACTTACAACTTACGCTACGGATCCTGTCGCTACGGATCCTGTACGAAGCTACATGTTGTAAGTTTTAAGCAAGTCTTTTAAGACTTAAAATTTAAAAAAATTTAGGTTTATACAGAGAAATTCTTTTACGGTCTGTCTCTGGATATATAGTTTCAAAATTTCGTGAAGAAAATGAATCCCGAGAAAATAATGCATTTCATGTTAATTTTTAAGAGGAAGTTGTGTGAGAAGAGGGTCAGTGTGATGATAATACAAGCTACTCAGCAAACACAAAAATAATTTTTAAGTGATACAACCGTGTTTTGCGTGTTTTGGTTTAGTCAGAGATCAAACATACGAGGGTTGGTCAATAATATCCCGCAACCATTATTTATCTCCGCTCATGCATGACTTAGATGACTGTTACTTACGATCAATAAAGTTTGCACCTTTGTCTTTCAAAACGCACAATAATTAGTTTCAGAGTACCTGTAATTACGTAATCTCATTTGCATAAAGTCATTGCTATATGTACACTGACAATTGTCAACATTGGCGGGAAATTTGAATGGACGTTGAGGAACGTGTAATAAAAAGAAGCAGAAGTAAGGACCAAAGCATTTTACAAGCCTTATTTTTGGTATGAGGTAATCTGAGTATATTCAATTGATCATTGTGAAAGAAGAAATGTATCCGTCAGCAGATGAGGAAAGGGACCGTCTTTGAACTTTACCAAAAATAGGCCTATAACAACAAGCAAAAATGGTGTGAAAATTGCGAAAAAGAGCCCACACGACAGAAGAAAGAATCCAAATTATCTCCAAAATAAAACAAAACCAAATATGGTTATTGGTATGGTATTAGAGATCATAGTCAGGACAATAGAACTTGTTGCAACAAAAATGGAAATATGCGCATGCGTTGATGGTATGCATGATTGAATGTATCAAAAATGTATGAAAAACGTAAAATTTCATCAAAAAACGCTAAAAATATGACTAATACAAGGTTTGCGGAACAGTAGCTTTGTGAGTGAATCGCTATACCAAGTCTTATGCTAAAATTAGACACACCTTTCGAAATTCAAATTTCTTATTCAATCCAGAGTCTCTCTATGGTGTGCTACTTTAATTACAAAAACAAGACCTTTTGAAAACAAGGGTTCATTAAGAAAGAAATGTTAATGATTTCACCACTGGGACCTCCCTTTTTAATAATCAGTAGATCCCCAATCAAACCAGGTACCATTGGTTAAATTTTGTCATCGATTAATCTTTCTATCTCTTATTATGTAAAGAACAATGGGTGATAAAGCCTACTCAAAATTGGAGATATTCAACACGATTTCTTTTCTTTAATAAAAATGGTATATGTCTAAAAAGAGTCCACCATCATGCCTATGTTATCGGTCTATAAAGCTGCAAAAACCGAGCCAGATTCCATACTTTTATTCTTAAGATATTTGGAATTATGTAACAATACTTCAATTTGGCGCGAGATTTTCTTGACTACTTTTCACCATAAATCAGGCAGTGCCCATACGCTAGTGTGTTTATGCTAATGTCATTACGTAATCAAGCATTCAGCATCGCTAATACATATTCGTTTTGAAAGACAAAAGTGCAAACTTGAATTTAGCGTAAGTAACAATCATCCAAGTCATGCATGAGCGGAGATAAACCTTAGTTGCGGGAACTTATTGACCAGCCCTCGTAGGTTTAGTAGGCCTAGTCAAAACCTTCACCAACATCATAAAAATGTCGGGTCGGATAATATAAGTCCATGGAAACGTTTGGATGAAAACTTACCTGAACAACATTTCTAAAATGTTAAATACGTGTAATGTGAAATATGTTTTGGAACATTTCTGCAAAATATTTTGTCGACATTTTACCCTACAACTTTGAGGGGGGTACCCCTAAGGTTTTTCATCCGTCATAAACAAAAATGCGCGTCTTTACGCCCAAACAACTTAAGATAATCATAGATCCATCCTTTGCGCTCATTTTAATGATAGGCCTACATACAATTTATACCCCAGCACCTTACCCGGGGGTAGGATCGACCATCAAAGAGACAAAGATGACCATTTGTAGAGGGGGTTGGTGACCCCACAATAGGTTATACTGTAAGGGGCTATCATTTTCTTCGGGAGGGGGTCCCCAAATTTACAAAAAGTAGGCGTCAATAAAATTGCGGCCCCCCTATTTCGGCAACAAAAATTTGGCGCATATCCGGTGTGCACCCGGCCAAGTAGACTTCTCCGTAGTCCACTTGCCCATTTTGCATACTCTGGCTATTACATTTAAGCATAAAACTCTTGATTTATATTGATTTGTGTGTAACTGGTAGATTTTCACATCTGTATCTGATCTTTTCAGTCACCGCACTCCCTCTGTTTGTTAGCTTCCCAAGTGGACTACTGACTTTGCCTTGTGGTTACGATTTTTAACACGGGACTCTATGGAGAGTTAGGCCAATTTCTGGCCTAACCAAATTGGCCATGATGTAATGCATCTTTAAATGGATCTGCCTTGTGATTGGTCGCCCATATCTCGCTATGGTTAAAATCTTCCGGGCCCGCGCCATTACCATTAACTACACCGTACACAACTATCTGTGGTATTTGCGGCGCTTTTGTGTTGACGCGAATGTTAATCTCTCATCAAACATCTAGCGCGTCTTGTACTGTACCATGCTTTACTTGTGGTTAATGGACTGATAAACAAGTATGCTTGACAGTGTGTTTTTAGAGAGCAAAGTCCCGGGGTAAAGTTCTGCTTAAAATTCAAAGTACATAGTCGGATTTTCGGGGTTCGCTATCAATAAACTGGTAGATTCCAAAATCAGAATTGTTCAGTATTAAAGTGAGCCATTATAATTATGCAAGATAATGTTGCATTCAATTACTTTTATTGTCACTAATCATCTGATAGTTTTAAGTCTTTATGACCATTTTACTAATGAACACTTTAATTTTAATAAACATCAGTATAATTTTGAGTTCAACGAAATGGGTTCATCATGATTAATAATAACATATTTTTAATAAAATTCGACTATGGCATAGTCTACCGGCCAAGTGATTGAAGTTCATACATTTAGCCATGGGTCCTGTGAGCCAACCCTACGCGTTTTATTATTATTATTATTATTATTATTATTATTATTATTATTATTATTATTATTATTATTATTGTTAGTGTTATTATTATTATTATTATTATTTTCATTACTACTACTATTATTATTTACCCCAAATCGCGATCTTTACATTCGAAAACAAAAACCCGTGTCTTTCTGGCAGTATTATGTACGTATTACAACGTGCTTGAAAATGCATATGCCCCCAATGAGATAGAAACCACTAGACTTTAAAGTGTTCTCGACACGTTTTCTGTCAGTAACATTAAAGATATGGGACCAACAAAATAAAGCAATACATTAGTAATATGGCACGTGTGGGGGATATATGCTTTCCCAGTCGGGTTGTGGCCAATAAACATAACAAATGCAGAAATATTTGTAATTCTAGATTTTGAAATAATAATTATGTACATTAGAAAATATTTTCGAATATTATTGTTTATAAAATCACAGGAATATTTATACTTTTGAACGAATTCTATATTTTAGAATAATGGTCAATTTAAATAGATATTCTCGAATTTTATTTTCAAATGTTGCTGCATCATTTCTAAACAAAAACAAAAGACGTTGGGCGTACATGCGCGTGAATTGGTTAAATTATGTAAAGGATTGGCGTGTCATGGCGTATAAAGGCAAAGATACATAGCCGGCTTCCTATCAATATTAAATGATGAATTACATCAATTATGCATTGCATCATGAGCCACATTTCATATAAGCATAGCAATTTAAGGTGGTAAATATGAGGACATTTATAGAAATCATGAAGTGTTCTGAGCATGTTTTCAATAGATTTGATTGAGTAGGGTAAAGTACACTGATTAACATGAATAATATGTTTTTTGTTTGGAGCAAATTGGACATACGGATTTCATAATGCCGTATATCAATTTATATTTTCTTTGTATATCTCATTGTTTTAATCAATAATTAATGTAGTTAATGAGCTAAAATGACTGAAAAAGGCCCATTAATATGTATTTTTGCCAATAATGGTGCTAAAATCCATGCATAAAATTGGTTTTCCTGTCTAACCGCCCTATAATTTGCATAGTTAATAAGCTAGTTTGCATAAATGCTAATATGTTTAAAATATGCACTTCCAAAATGCCTCAAATGCCACCTTAAACTACAACATGTACAAGACAATGAAGCAAATGTTTGCACATCTAAAAATTGATAAATATAAATTATATAAATAAGATATGCGATGTACAATTATGTGGATGTTGTTAGAATGATATCTAAGCAGTATCTGCAGTGCCTTTCATGAAATTAGATTTGTGTGTACCACTTCGGCGATTAAAGAAAATCATGTGCGGACCCTTCAAAGAGCACATGTGCTGCATGTTGAATATGCAGTGGTGATATTGGATTTACTTGGGAAAAAAGCCGAGGTAGTACAAAAGGGCCGGAAAATAGTGCGAAATTGGCAAAAAACGGCCCAAAATACAAACCTAAAGCCGCTTTCCTTTGAGCTTTCACTATGTCGTGTATGTGTGAATTGTATATGTCTATGTACCCAGCAAACACCAAAACATTTGGTAGAAAACGTTTAAATGTCGAGTTACAAAGTAAAACGTTTTACATGTAATAACATTTAAAAAACATTTTTGAATACTTGCTGCAAAACATTCTAACGTAAGATTATTATTTAAGTGTTGTCAAATCCGACATTTCAATGTCATAAAATATTTTAACCAAAACATGTTTAATATAACACTAAATATGTGTTTGCTGGTGATTGATTGTGCTTCTCTTTCGCTCTCCCTCCCCCCCTCTCCTCCCTCTCTCTCACACACACCACGCTCTCTCTCTCCCTCTCTCTCTCTACTCCCCTCTCCCTCTCTCCCTCTCTCTTGTCCCTCTTTCACCTCTCTCCCTCTCCCTCCCTCCCCCTCCCTTCCTCTCTCTCCATCTGTACTTACAACATGAAGCTTTGCCTGCATTACACTTTTTCTTGTAGTTGACAGTGTATACTTGATCGGCACTGCACAACCCTTCGCCAATAACATCATCATAGCATCTATCATGGTCCTTGCAGCATCTGCGTAAGACAAACGGTTCATTAACAACGTCAGTTCGGATTAGTGTATATATATTCCCCCGTAGCTTATTTAAGGCGCACTTATGCTTCTGTCACACTACACCGAATAGGTCTTCCGTACAAGAAACGGATGGTATTTTAGTAAATCCGTTGTTGTTCGTCAATGATCGTTTTATGTTCTTTTTATGTCCTGCTATCATCCGCCAAATGCGTTTCGTGTTAGGTGATGTTCGTTAAGTCCATCGGCATGCACAAAACTTGAAACGGAGTGTACCAAATACACATGTTCGGTATTTATCCGATGTGTGTTCGTATGGTGCTGAATATTGCCGGAGTTTGTTCGCTCTCCTTTCGTTCATGTTCGTTCTTTGTTCGTTGCACTCGGCCCGTGTTCGTTGCAAATACGTTCCTGTGAGGCCTTCACCACCGGATAGCATATTTATGCATTCAGTACTTTAGTGACTGGCAAGTAGAAAAAAGGGGGAAAGGAGAGAAAAAAGAAAAGAAAGTGAGAAAAATTGAAGAGAGAAGAGAAGAGAAAAAGTTAAATTGCACGTAATTTAGTAGGCCTATGCATGTAAGTAGTATTGAGCATGTTGAGGGAGGGGCACTTTCTGAAGGGTAGAGGACGCAATATCAAATTCCTACCAGTTTTAGTGATTGACAAGAAAGAAAAAAGAAGAGAAGAAAATGTTAAATTGTATGTTATTGAGTAGGCCCAGGATAGTATATAGTAAGCCTAAGTATAGGCCTGTGATTATTATAGGCAGTGCTTTAAATGTCGTTCCTTGGCCCAAAAGCCTGTGAAAATTACTGCCGGCCCGTCGATATGTAGGGCCCGTGACATTTTGTACTCCCATTTTGTCACCAAAATCAGTATTTAAGACGGACTTAGGTCTATTACTGACTTTAACATATCAATCCATGCATGCTTGAAGTCTTATATCTTAAAGTGTCAGTGGATCAGTGTAACATTTTAAATTTTGCAAATGTAGTTCGGGCCTTCTTTGTTTTTTGTTTAAGGCAATAATAGTGTAAAAATGATGCACCAAAACAAGTGTCCAAATTTTCCATTTTTAAAACTAAATTTTTACACAATAGGCCCAGGCCTAATAGGCCCTACAGTCCCCATGCAAATGGCTTCAATTGGACCTTCATTTTGAAAAATGGACAAGTCTTCCTTTTGCTTCTGCTATGGACATCCACGTGTTATTTTTAAAACAATTGTTTATATTATACAATAATTGTGAAAACTTTTCAATGGCTTTAATTAGGCTTTCGTTTCACCAATTTGCGGCTGTTTCAAACTAAAATAGTACCCAATAATAGTGCTAAAATTGATCTAAAAATGACAAATGGCTTCAATTGGGCCTTCATTGTCCAAAGGTTTCTCACCTCTATTGCCCCCGGACTCTGGTTGCCCTGATATATCAGATTTGTAGCCCTTTTGTACTTATTAGCCAATATTTGACCATTTTCGTCAAAGTTTTCCCCTTAAAAGTTGTCTTTCCCCACTTTGTTCACCCTCTGAAAAAGTGCTTGCTACGTCACTGCCTCTAAGGGGTCAAAAACCCTCTCAAACACCCTCTCCTCCCCCACTTTTCTGATAGTGTGGACGTCCCTGTTGGTGCCACATGCCACGGATTCGCCGGTTATTTGTCGGACGTTGAACGATTGAATATAAAACGCCTGCAGGATTATTAGCGGCCACAACGCATAGAGAGACGAACGGGAATCGGATCCCAAAATCCGTACATTTGTCGGACGTTGACCCCCAAATCCGGTCATTTGTCGGACGTTGAACGATCGAATATAAGACGCCTGCCGGGGCCGCCTGCAGGATTATTAGCGGCCACAACGCATAGAGAAACGAACGGGAATCGGACCCCCAAATCCGGTCATTTGTCGGACGTTGAACGATTGGATATAAGACGCCTGCAGGATTATTAGCGGCCACAACGCATAGAGAGACGAACGGGAATCGGACCCAAAATCCCACCGAATCTTCTGCCGGACTGGTGATTTTTCCACCGAATAAAATATTTTTGTATTCGGTGATGTACGTTAATCCAGTCCGTCGTAGTGTGACAGACCTATTAGTGATCCACAGCCTTATCCCCACTTTTCTCAAAAAAGTTGACATTTTTTTTATTCCACTGAAAACCTCTACATAAAATTAATGTTTATGTACAAAAAAATGTCTTGTAGATTAATCCGTTGAGCAACAATATTGTAATATTTGTACGTTCTGCACGAAATTATACGAAATTTTGAAGTACGTTCTGCACGAAATTGCACGCAATTACAACAGTGTAATCACTGGTTATACACATAATCACGTATAACTTGTTAAATACAAAATTGGAATCAACTGAAATTTTGAGAATAAGCTTTTTTCGTTTTTATATAGGCCTACTGAAAAATGTCATAAAAACAGGATGCTAGGATCAATCTGGTTTTCATAATGTAAGCTTTTGCACACCATTCCATCATAAAAAGGAAGTGATGTGCACTGAATGCAGACATTGATCTTAGCTATCAGAGGCAATTAGAAGCACTATCAGGCATGCATGTGAGACGGCAGAGACGCTTCAACACTTACAAAAATGGCGTTAGAACATGTAAAAAATGTCTAGTTTCTTAAGGGTCTCTGTAACGTAGCGTGATATCAACTTACCCATCAAGAGCATCTTTAGGTGTTCCTTTTCCACCAAGCCCACACCAGCATCCGTATCCATTGTATGTCGATAAGACTTCCATTATACTCTGCTTCGTTGTACAGCTAATCATCTCTCCTAGTCTCAACACTGATCGCTTATCTCTACCATGTCCAACATCTGCACTGCTGAGACCTGGAAGAAGTGAAGTTAAAAAAGATTCAAGGAGGAGGTTCAGATTTTATCATCCAACTTTTCCCCGGAACTTTTCCCATGAAACGATCTGATCTAATCAGACCAAATAAAGAATGTTGCGTTCTCTCGTTAATGTATAGAAGGGCGATATTCTTATAATTATGTGGATTGGTGTATCCCAAAGGAGTTGAAAATAAGATAATATAATGAGTATTACGATCAATACTTTGTATGGAAGACAAATCCAAATTGGAGGCACGTATGTCCTAATTTAGGCTATACTAAATGTACGAGCTTGTGCTGTTCACTTTAAAAAAAACCCAACATGTTTCTTCCTTCATGCTTGCTAAAAATATAGGTCAAAGCATATACAAAATGTATATCGCATCTCGGCACAATGACAAGATTCATTAAAATTCAAATATATATTCAAGAAACTTGGGTTGCTCTGAACTCGACAAATAGACCTTACAATATAGCATCCTTCATCAAACTGTTTCCCCGGTTTCAATGAAATTATTACCCAAATAGTACAGAGATAGAGAAAAATAGAGAAAAATAGAATTTCGAATTGTTTCGGCAATTATTTGTTTTCTGTAAATGTTACAAGACATGTCATTGAAGTGTTCCGCAAATTAAAGCATTTACATCAAATAAAATGATTCTCCAAAATAATGTAAATGTACACGATGAACATGATGCTGAGGCCAGCCAATACAGCCATGACAGCCTAGCCCAGAGCAATGGTGTGTTATTGTGGGATTCTATTAGATACCACATCATACCAGCCAGATTTTTGGTCGATTCTTAAATCCTCCAGCAGTGTATCACATGTATATCTATTTGAGTACTGCTCTGCATATTGTAGTGACTGATTCCCACATGCAATAGCAAGAATTTTCTACTAAAGACACACACTACATCAAATTCAAAGCCAATCGCAGTACTGAATTCAGTTGTTTTCAATACTTGGACAGGACATTTTGTCTTTAAAAAATATTTGCTCTTGTTTCATTATGTTTTGTTTTGTTTTTCTCGAATTTTAAAATATACACCTTATCATTCTTGACATTCCCGGCGAGAAGCTTAATTGGGATAGTCTACACGGGGAAACCGATCCGGATTATTTCGCATCGATGCGGTACTAAATATAGTCATTACATTTTGCTGCAGGGGTTAATTTTAATTTATGACATTCAAAATTTTACAGTTTCAAATATTGGAACACTCGCGCTTTTACGTTTAATATTTGCGTACAATTTGCGCCATATGTAAACGGTTTCAAATCCGGACTCAAATCAAAAGTATATTACTTTGTTGCGGATTTCTATGTTCTGAGCCCGGGGTTCTGAGTATCCGTGATGTACATTATATTGCCTCAATGTATGTTTTACTTTTGCGAAGATTGGTGCCGACAAGACTGCCTAGGAGCATGTATTGTATTTGTGGCCTTTGAGATATTTGTGTAAACACACAAATTGATAAATATGTAAATATATAAATAAAGATACGCAAAATGAAATTTGTATTACATGTTAGTGGAAAAAAACAGTTTCATATTACAAGATCGTACACTACACAACGTATATGGCTTTAACAATTGCGACATTAGTGTTATCTTTCCAGTATTTGCGGCGACTATCATGAAGATCCTTGTTAGTTCACGTTTTATTTTTTTTGACTTTATGAGATTATGCTTGTCTTGGATGTGCACAGTCATTGTATTTATAGGGGTGTCGGGGTGTGTGTATGTGTAGGGAAAACAGAAATTAATTAATTAAATTCATTAATATTGAATGAAGATGAGGCTGACCTTTGGTAGCAATCAGTACAAAATGTGCATGCACCTGAATCCTTGTGTAATGTTGATATTGTGAATTATTAATTATCTGTACTCTTTAATTAACAAGCGCCAAATTAATATACTCGAGCAGGATCACGAACATTGTATTAATCATGTTGATTGTATTTTTTTATATAGGAGACAGTCCGCATTGAAGTTAAAAATAAAAGTCACTAATCATAATAAATTCACTATATACCGTAAAACCCCGTCTACAAGGATATACCTAAGAAACGCCCTCAATAAAATTGGTTGCTTGTTGTATTTGGAGTTTGAGCAAATATATACTGGCACTGGGTGGCTATGCATTCCATCTAAGTATGTTGTAACACCAATCAATTGTATTGACATAATAACGACTGTTTCGTATATCAGGATCGTATAGCTCAATTGATAGAGCGTCAGACTTTGGAACTGAAGACATGCTGAAGAGAGCATGGTCCGGGCACCGGTTCCGTTTTTTCATTCTCGTTTAATTTTAACTTTTTGACATGTTCTTTTATCTTTCTTCAAATCTACCTTTCTACTTTTAATTTTAGGTGCGTTTTTTTTTAATAGTTTTTTTATAGTTTTTTTTAGTAATTTTGTGGTTTTATAGAAACTAGTAAAAGCATTTATTCTAAATAATAGCGAAACCCACGGTTAGACAGATGTGTTGTAACTACTTGTCTGTCCTCGTCTTTGCAATAAAAACCTATGTTGCACCTTTGTGCCATCCCAATTCTTGAGGTAGGGTGCGTTTTTGGCTTAAGCACGATTTTGTTTCTACTTGAAATGAAATCAAAATAAATATTGTTCTGTTGCCACAATTGCAGTTTTTTCAATAAAAAAAATAGATGAGGAATAATAATTATTCCATATTTGAATCTATTGTCCCATCAAGAATAGAGTGTCTTCAAAACTTCAATCAATTCATCTGACAAAGGAAACTATTCTGGTCATTCAATTTTGTTTCGCTTGCACCTGTTATATCACAGGCGTTGGTAGAGAACGCACACTTCTCTTGTCTTCACCGAAGTAGTGATGTAAACACTAACATGATTAATTACCATAGCTAGCAATGGACATACACTATTTTTTGTTCCACTTGAACCCATACTATAGGCTATTCGCTGTCGATGTGACGTAATTAATCGGATTAACTACCATAGCAATTGATGAATACAATTTCGAATATATAGCCCTGCACTTCATCGTTCACGTGGCACCTATGCATTAAACCATAGTTGTCAAAGAAATGCTAATCACTCGCCATGTAAGATTAGTATTTATGAAAAGAGTGGTATTCAATCTATGTTTGGTGACATACGCGGGTGATTAGTGCAATCTGCTTGATGGTAGTTATTGCGATTATTACGTCACTTCGACAGCGAATTGTAGTATAGACGAATCCAACAAGCCAAGTGATGGTCAGAATTTATTCGGCCATTATACGCTGGTGAAGTTGCGTAATTAATCGGATTAATTACCATAGCAATAGGTGAAAACAATTTTGAACATATCGCGCTGCGCTACAAGCAGGTTACACTCATCACCTGTACTGTGTATGTCTGCAATCATAGATTGAATACAATACTGGTCTTTTCAAAGATCTTACAGGTGCAGCATGATATGGTTCAATGAAGAGGTGCCGCCTGAACGTATCAGTGTATAACGCGGTATATTCAAAATTGTTTTCACCTATTGCTATGGTAGTTAATCCGATTATTACGTAACTTCGCCAGCGTATTGAATAAAACAGGAGGATGTGAGTTCATAAGGGCAATGTCGGGGATAGGTCACAATCGATGTGGAGAGATGAGAGGTCCGACCAACAGCCATAGCGATTCAACTAATTCCAGCGGACGGTCTGTGGCTAGTAAGGAATCGTCTTTGACCACATGCGCAGATCTGTCTCGTCAGGAAGATATTTAATATCCCGAATTTATAATAGGCCTATGCCTACCAGTTCCATCGTATAACCGATCTGCTAGAGAATATTTGTTACCATGTTTAATAAATTCGTATTTATCGTATAATAAAATGTAGCCAAATGTATATTATGTGTCACACGGTTTTCTGCCGAACCACTAGCAGGCTATGTTACCACATCTATGACAATGACAAAATGGGTCTTTACAGTACGACGGCAACTTCGTGACCACTTTTGTTCGATAGAAAATTTTTACGGGTTGGTGAACACGGGTTACGTAACTAAATGTTGAAAATTTGGCCGGCAAACATGTTTTAGCGAAATAGCTCCAGAAATGGGAGACAAGGGTCGTTTTTTGCTTAAATTGTGCACCATGATCACGGATAAGATACCAAACATTTGTGCAAAGAACAAAAACGAGTAAAAGTTGAATAATTTTGAAAATAAAGAAGCTTGAACATGTCCAAAGTGGCCGGGAAAATGAGAAAAATTGCATGTCACGATCACCAAAATGGTTATATCTACAACTATGAGCAAACGCCGGTCTTATGCTTTTCTGTAATGATAGATATTAACTAACTTGAGCTTGTATTCAATTTTCAGCGAAAATGATTGGTGGAACAATCGAGTCGTATAGGTTGGAAAGTTACTCTCAAAACGGTTCGTGTCTCAATCGTGCGTGTCCCGTTAGTGACAAGTGTCACTAGCAAAATAGCAGCCGGCCTTGTCATTATATCGAATAATAATCGTCAGAATCGTCCAGTTGACTCCTGTGATATTTCTTTATTCAAGTAAAATACTGAAATAACAAAAAAAATATTGAAGCCAATATAAAAGTAATATCACCTCATTTGACTGAACTTAAAAGCAGTTTTAAAAGTATTATTGTTGATCGAGTCCCTGAATGAGAAATAAGATTGCAAAAGATACGAGTATGTCCAAGCAGGTTGTGATGGTCTAGTGGTTGACGCCGTGGTTTGAAGTGCGAGAGGTTGAAGGTTCGAATCCTACAGCATTTCGATTTTTTTTCTCACTTGTTCAGTTAGGCCTATGGTGTAGGCCCGTCAGTATTTTGATCAATTAAAAATATTTCTATGCAACACGTTTGCAATGTTTTACATATTAAAAAATAAGATAGCGTCAGCCATAATTTACGAATTTCAAACCTGATATTTTGGAATAATATTTTTAATATTTTTACACCGTTCTTACACCATACCCAGACATACACATAATTGGGATCAGCGTTTCGTTGTCTAGAGTAACTTTAATTATCTTCAATAGAACACCACAAGCGGTCAAGATAAAAAAAAATGATTTCTTTCATTTTACCTCATTATTTCTGCTTCAAATGATCAGAAACCCCCCGGGAGAAACCCTTCCTGAAAGTTGTTTACTAATATCATAAATATTTTCAACAAAAAAGAAAACCCGCTATGGTAGGGTTCGAACTTCCAACCTCACGCACTTCAGGCACCGACTTAGCCACTAGACCATCACAACCTGCTAACTTATTCTCGTACCTTTTGCAATGTTATTTCTAATTCAGTGTCTCGTTCAACAATAATCGTTTATAAACTGTTTGTAAGTTCAGTCAAATGGCTTGAAATTACGTTTTATATTGACTTCGATATTTTGTATGACAGGGCAGTATTTTGTATGAATAAATAAATATCACTGTAGTCAACTGGACGATCCTGACAATTATTAATCGATTATATGGACAAGGCCGGCTGTTAATTTTGCTGCTGACACTGGTCACTTATGGTCACGCACGATTGCGAGGGGAAGCCATTTTGAAAGCAACTTTCCAACCTACGACTCGATTGTTCCACCAATCATTTTCGCTGAAAATTTAATACAAGCTCAAGTTAGCTAATATCTATCATTACAGAAAAGCATACGACCGGCGTTGGCGCATAGTTGCAGATATAACCATTTTGGTGATCGTGACATGCATATTTTCTCATTTTTTAGGCTACTTCGCGCACAATAAACATTCATTTTCTCCACAATAATTGGACTTTTACACGTTACTGTTTGCCTTATACTCATGTTTCATATCTTATCTATGGGCTCAATATGGAAATGAAGGAGAAAACCACTCGTGTATTCCATTTTTTGATGTTTTCTGAAAAAGTGTATTTGCCACCTGAAAGGTCACGCCGGTAAAAATTACCGGAAGTGAGCTAAGTTGCTGTCGTACTGTTTAGTTCCCTCCTCTCCTTATCCTGCCAATATTATATGAATCAAAGAAAAATAAAGAAAAAATAAAATTAAACAAGAAAAAAAGACAAAGAAAAGAAACAATAAAAGAAAAACAATAGAATAAATTAAACTAAATATGAAAAAAAAATGATCACGAAAGGAGTCTTTAGAAAATGCAAGAAAATATAAATGAAAAGTTTGAACAATATTTTGTTTATAAAGGTTTGTGTGACCGTGATGAGGCTCGAACTCACCATCTTCCGATCTAAAGAACCAAAGTCTTATGCCTTGCCAAGTGAGCTATGCTCGTGAGATGCGAAATAAAGATAAAATAATACATTGTATACCTGCTTGTGTCGGTAAATGATTTGCTCAAATTCCATAATGATATAATATTGTGGAGGGCGCTAGCGTGAAATATGCTATCATCACAGTCGCTTCTATTCCTTATAGACGGGTTTCTACGGTATGTCGTTAAGGGGGTACTACACCCCTCGATAAATGTGTGTCTATTTGTGCATTTTTCTCAAAAACTAATAACACACTGGTAACAAAAGTTATGTATATTATATAGGGGCAAGGAATCCAATTACTACACGGGAATTTCAGTGACCCAAGACAAGCGGTTTGTTATTTATGATAAGAAATAAGGTACCGCTGGGATGTACCTCATTTCCTATCATCAGAGTTGTAACGAGTCACATCATTTCATGGTCGAGTCGAGTCATTTCTTGCAATATCTCGAGTCGAGTCGAGTCAAATGACTCGAGTCACTGTACAATCTCTATGGGGAAAATTTGAAAATCCGAGTCGAGTCATTTCATTTTTGAAAAGTCGAGTCTCGAGTCATGACTCGTTACAAGTCTGCCTATCATACAGTGTGGGCCAAAAACAACTTTACCCGATTTCAGAGGGTGGTTGCTCGAATTGTAGAAGAGCTATTCTTAATATTGTTACATATTCTAAATGTATATATTTCTAAAAGTATGTGATGAAGAAATGAAAGCAAAAGAAGGTAAAGTAACAAAATGGTGCTAGTTTAAAGCCCGAGGGCCAAAAATCACTTTGTCCACACGTAATGCAATGGTATGTGTCCGATTGCTAAGAGTATGGCATACATATGTGTTAGGCATATGTAATTGGTAAACATGTTTGGCTGGTCTTTGAAAAGTGATGATTGTTTGACATGCATGAAAGAAATACAATCGATTTTAACCCCCATTTACTTGTCATGTACTCGAACTTCACCCCTGTCATTGACCAAAAATTAGCATAAAAATAACACAATTACAAAGGTTTTATCTGGCGCAATTTTTGAATTTTAAATAGGCCTTCGTGCATTTTGTGACTGTGTGGCTTATTTCTAAATAGGTTTGCAAGGTGTCAAGATAAGGCAATTCACAACTCAAGAGATGACTTTTATGGCAGAGGTATACTTAATTAAGAACAGAAAGCTTTTTGGTAGTGCAGCATCAATTTCGGATTTGTTTCCCGAACCTAAGATCCCACCGAAACCTACCATAACTCTACATACGAACAACTTTCACAACCTCGGAAGTGTGATGAATAGATGCAAAGCACGGAGCGGACGTCCAAGAACTGGTCGTTCAGCTGCAAATATTGCAGCGGTTCAAAAGGAACTTACCCGGGGGAACTTACAGCTAACCCCAGAGTCAGTTGTCGACGCAACAATTTGCCGAACATACCACGAACGCAATAACTTCAATAACTTCAAACTTTCTTGTAGATAACATTTCGTAATGACAAACAAATCAGGTCTGAGGTTACAATTGCTTTGCGCATATTTGAAGAGAATTGTGTTTATCTTTGCAGCGTGAACGCTGCATATCATGACGAAATATCATAGCTTGACATTTAAATTGTTCATGTTTGATTTATTTGATTGTGTTATATAAAATTGCTGAACAAATTTGTGCGTATACTGAGTGGTTCTCATTTTTTATTGAACTAACCATTGCGACGCGACAGCTAGTAGGCCTTCGCGTGGACAAAGTTAATTTTGACTCTTTGATTTAAAACTAGTGTCACGTTTTTAATTTAATACATTTTTGGTTAGTTTTTTCACCAAATACTCTAAAGAAGATGTTCTTTACGAATATGTAAAAAACATTAGCAGCAGACTTTTTAATTTTGAGATATGAACCTTTTAAATTGGGTAAAGTTGTTTTTGGCCCACACTGTATATACTGAACTGCTTTGTCTTGAGTCACTGAAATTTCAGTGTAGTAACTGGATTCCTTTTTTGAGAAAAATGCAAAAATAGTCACAAATTTACCACAGGGGTGTAGTGCCCCCTTAATTCAAATTATATCCATTTCGAGCGCAATGTAAATGTATGCGAGGTTTATACTGAAAATACAATTAATAGTAATTTCTCTTTAAATGATGCAAGTGCCTCTATATACGCATCATGCTTTATAGCATCAACAGCTTACAAATGGACTAATCGTCAGACGAATTATCATGATATTAGATTAATTGCCACGATATTTAAGGGCTGGGGTATGAACGTTTGGACAGTATTTATTGTGGAACATTAGAGCACATCAGACATATCGAATTGCATTCTGAATACGAAGAATGTCCTTCTGATATCAAATAATTTTGATATTTTGAAATTCGCAATGTAATACACATTTTATGGGAAATCATTAAAAATTGATATTTTTGATATTTAACAGTACTTGAAGTAAACTTTATAAATCTGATGATGTATACTTAAAGTGTATGTAGGTGGGATGAAAAGCCGACGATCAATTGAAAATTTTGACCTTTCGTATTGAAGATATGGATTTTTTTCCCAAAACACCAAAAACAAATAGGTCTTTTTGGGGGAAAATCCATATCTTCAATATAAAAGGTCAAAATTTTCAATTGGTCGTCGGCTTTTCCTCCCAGCTACATACACTTTAAGAATATATCATTAGATTTATAAAATTTATTTCGAGGACTGTTATATATCAAAAATTTGAAAAATATCAAATTTTAATAATTTGTCATAAAATTTGTATTATATCGTGAATTTCAAAAATGAAAATTATTTGATATCAGAAAGACATGCTTCGTATTCAGAATGCAATTCGATACGTCTTAGGTGCTCTCATGTCCCACAAAAAATACTATCGAAACGCCATAAACGCTCATTCTAGATCCCTTAAGTGGTCAATTTTTGTCAAAGTTTAAAATCGCAATCGGCAGCTGATCGCTGGACAGCCTCCCATCAGCAATCACAAAAATGTGCATAAAATGTTTATAAACATGTAAAAAAACACGTTAGGGTTTATTAAAAACGTTTTCATAACATTCAAATGTCGGGCTATACCGGTATATAATATATAGGTCATGAAAACATTTTTTAATTTTAATTTTTTTAATGATCTATACGAAAAAAAAACCCACTTCAACAGGTTCAATAACATTTCAAATATGTTGTAAAATGTTCTTGAAAAATATTTTGGCAAACATTTCTTAAACTCTTAAATAACATTATGTAGAATGTTTTGCAGTTTCAAACATGTTTCCAGAACGTTATTACAACGTTTAATACCCTTATAACCCGACAATAAAACGTTTTCTGTAAAAGGGTTTGTGTTTGCTGGGATTGGGCTATTCCAGAAAATAGGTACACACCCCCTATAGAGGAGTAACTTTTCAATCGAAGAAATGTCCGGATTTCTAAGTCTGCTTTCTGAAAATGACTGGATTTCCAGTAGCCAATGTTACTAGAAAAAGCTTGGAAATCCAATCAAATGAAGGACAAATCACGGAAATCTCTCAAATTGCGGATTTCTGATTTTGAACTATTTTTCTGCCGGATTTATTTGCCTTTGAGCACTTTAAAAGTCTGGATTCCAACAGTCACGACTGGACAAAAAGTCCGGATATCCGAACTCCTCTATAGGGGTGTGCATCTATTTTCTGGAATAGCCCATTGTGGTTGTATGTAATTGTTTATGGTTGCTGTTTATGATTTTCCAAATGAGTAAATCGCTGAATATGAATTGAGATTTTGTGTTGATTGTTGACTACAATGTATATAGTATCTTGCTGCGTTTATGAAGCACACCAATGTAAATTTCAATACCACCAACGTGATATTTGAGTTTAGTAGTAAGAACAAAGGTATAATGTGATCCAAAAGATATTTATAAAAGATATTTATTTATAAAAGATATTTATACAAAGTTAAATATATTTTGTGTTATTCCTCCACTGGATGTGACACATTTGATCTTGTTTTTACTTAAATACTTAACTATAGTGTGACACAGATACTATCCTCTTGGTCCATCCTTTGGGTTCATATCTGCTGGTCAGATGGAACTGATTTTCGTCGTTTTTAGATTTGTGTTTTAGTTATTTTGATTCTTTTAACTTGCTTAATAACATAAATTATTAATAACACTATTGGTATGCTCATTTTATGAGTATAATTTTATGTTTAATATTTGGGATTTATTGGCATCATTTTTTAAACTATTGATTTGCAATTTTAGCATGTCACTTTTCAAAAATCAACATGTCATATCTAAGACAAAATGTGACATTTACATGTACATGAAATTGTAATATAGGTCTAATTATAATATATATTTGAATGGGGTTTCAACTTTGTCAATAAAGCTGTTTCTTCATTTTGTTTCAACTTTGTCAATAAAGCTGTTTCTTCATTTTTCATTGTAAAAATATCTATGAAAATATCTAATGACAATTGTAATATACAATATTTATAAACAATTTTAACTTTTGTACAATGTATACTGGAATGACTTAAATGGACCTTTAACAAAACTATTTAGCACGATTAGTCTATAAACATTAATGTACTATCCCTAATAGCTATCAGGCAGTGGGTAATACTTGTATAGCGTGTTATTTTACTATGTAAATAAGTCAATTCGATTTTGTTGCTAGCACTTATAAGCAAAAGCAATATATATCCTATACACATGACTTACCAATTACTGTTGCTATGAAGATGGCCAATGGCAGGAAAATAGAATTTAGATGTTTCATGATGAAAATGATATTATAACGTGCAGTTCTATACATTCAATATAGCAGTCCTCACTCAGTACGGCCTCTCACATATCAATCATTAGAGGGTTTAGTCAAATAATCCGTGTGAAGCGGTATACTAAAGCATCCCTGTCTTCGGTTTTTATAAATTCCAATTACGCAATGATGAAGCTTCAATGATGATACCTATTTTTGGAAAACAGGTTGTTATTTACAAAATTCTGCCCAAGTAGAATTTGGTGTGTATATATAAATATGTTATGAATACACGAGTTAAGACATGAACATAATAAGTGTTGATACGATAAGACGAGATGGATGAGAATTAAGCAGTAGCCGTGGCACTGTCTTGATCGTCCTCTCTATAACACCACAGTATTGCCAAATTATGCTCCCAAAACTGAGAGGTTTAACGATCAAAACGCGCCTAAAACGTATCTGTATAAATGAACGCTTTCATATGAACGTTTTGCATTAAACAAAAACACAGCTCTTAAATTTTTAACTTTTAAAATCTAAGCAACATATTTAATGTTTTTAAAAAAAATGATAAATCATCTTTTCTTTTCAAACAAAATAATAAAATTAGGGAATATAATTCGCAGTGAAGCCTCAGAGATTGGGTATTTTTTCACAATATCCCCAAAATCTGAAACTTAAATCTTAAATCTCAGGTCTAAACATTTTCCAAAACTGGGCAAATTTATACCATAATTTTGAAATTTGATATATTTAAGGATTGGTCACATCACCTCTGCACAGTATTTTTTGTGGTACCTGAGAGCACAGTAGACATATCGAATTGCATTCTGAATACGAAAAATATCCTTCTGATGACAAATAATTTTGATCATTCGTGATATAATATACGAATTTTATGGCAAATTATTGAAAATTGATATTTAACAGTCCTTGAAGTAAAATGAACGGTTTCAAATGAACCGTTCATTCTGTATAAATGAACGGTTTCAAATGAACGTTTTGCATTAAACAAAAACACAGCTCTCAAATTTTTAACTTTTAAAATCTAAGCAACATATTTAATGTTTTTAAAAAAATGATAAATCATCTATTCTTTTCAAACAAAATAATAAAATTAGGGAATAAATTCGCAGTGAAGCCTCAGAGATTGTGTATTTTTTCACAATATCCCCAAAATCTGAAACTTAAATCTTAAATCTCAGGTCTAAACATTTTCCAAAACTGGGCAAATTTATACCATAATTTTGAAATTTGATATATTTAAGGATTGGTCACATCATCTCTGCACAGTATTTTTTGTGGTACCTGAGAGCACAGTAGACATATCGAATTGCATTCTGAATACGAAAAATATCCTTCTGATGACAAATAATTTTGATCATTCGTGATATAATACGAATTTTATGGCAAATTATTGAAAATTGATATTTTTAAATAGTCCTTGAAGTAAAATTTATAAATCTACCGCCTACGATTACTTAACGTATAGGCCTATATGTAGCTGGGACCGGGAGGAAACGATCATTTCGTATTAAAGATAGGCCTAAGCCCCCTAAAAATTTAGGTCTTTGCGGGGAAAATAGGTACAAGCAGGTCAAAACTTTCAAATGATCGTCGACTTTTCCTCCCAGCTACATACACTTTTTAGATATCAGTAGATTTATAAATTTTACTTCGAGGACTGTTATTATGAATCTTACTATAAATAGGGGAATGTTGTATGTATCTATCTATCTATCTATCTATCTATCTATGTATGTATCGTGTATAAAGGCTCCGTCAGTTTCGATCTAAATGTCGCCAAATTCATACGGGAGATCGAGGAATATACCGAAACGGTTATGCGAAAATTTGGTTGAAAACGGTCAAGAACTGGCTGCAAAAACAGTGAAAATATGGGTAAAAACGGTGTTTTTGTTATGAAAATCGGTTATCAGCATACGCGTCACTGCAGCTGGCAGGCAGCGCGTCGACGCTGCGTGCGTAATGCGCACTACGCCAATGCGCGCGTAAACGGCGATGCAGATCCACGGGACTTGCGAGCCAGAGACCAGTGGACGGACTTGATAAAAGAAGGAAAAATAAAGGATAAAAAGGTACATGGACGGGTCCAGGGATTATGATAACGGGTAAACACGTCCGCAGACACGCTATAAGAGGACGTAATAAAAATACGAGAAAAAGATGTATCGTTTTTAAACAACATGAAGCGGTACTATAAAGAAAAATGAGATTAAAATGAGGACAAAAAAGGTACGAGTAATAGGCCAACGGGTTAAAGTAACTAAATGAAATGGGAACGAAACAAAGAAGGAAGGGAACTAATCAGGAAATGTAAGAAAAAAATAAGCTAAAATAATAAGAACAGAATTAAATAAAAAACATGAAAACGGGAAATAAAAAAAAAAAAGCTAAAAGGGAAATGTATAAGAAAGAACAGATTTAGAAAATAATGGGAACGGGGTTAAATAAATAAATAATATGGAAACGGGAAATCACAAGCTAAGCAGAAGAAACTAATAAAGAAAATGTAAGAAGAGACAGATTTAGATAAATAAAATGTACCTTTTCAATGATTCTACCTGTTCTGTAATTCTTCCTGTTATAGTGAACGCTCCCGTTTACTCATCTAGCGGGGACCCGCGCTTCGCGCGGGTATCCCGCTAGTAATAAAATAAAAACAATAACAATTTTAATAGTTTTCGAAATTGGCCATCCACAAAACCTACAAGTCGCGACCCCCGTGAGCATCATCATCATGTTATTGTTAATATAAGATAAAAGAAAAAAATTAAAGTTCATTTGGAATATGTTGGTACTTTTGCACTGAGCCATCTTCATTGGGCTGCAGCAAAGGGATATAATTGCAGCCCAAGTAAGCGCTTTAATGCAAGCTTGGCAACACCGATTTTACCTCCGCTATGTCATGTACCTGTCCGCCTCCTCCTCACTGCCTCTTCAACAATCAATACCATACATCGTTGCACATGTATTGAGATATTTTGGCAAAGCGTGAATATAATGTTGTGTAGGAGGTAGGGGTATGATGTCCTTTATTCTTATAAATAGAAAACCACAGTAAACACTTCGCGGAGAACTCAGCCAGCAAGGTTGTACTTATGCAAATGAAATGAATCGATGTTTGGAGCGTAACCCCTAGCAATGCAATGAAGCTTTTGTTACAACCAATATATTGCGTATAATTCGAATTGATATTACTATTATATTATAATTTATATTATTTATTTGTATTATAGTAATTTTGACATGTGTTTCAATATGTCTCAGTGTGTCCGGACTGTCTGTCGTGATGTCAGTCAGTCCCCGGTGTCTGTCACTCTATTGTTCTACATGTATCTCTCAGTCTATCATGCTATTTTTGCGTCTTCATCATGTTTATATGATAATATACCTACATCCTCTCGTGTGCTACAGGAGATAGCAAGCAAAGCAAAAAACATACAAAATAATAGTGTTAAAAAAAAAAGAGTTTTTTTTGTGAGGTTTCAGTACGCAAAATCCCGGGGCCGGTAAAACGGCTATAATTTGCCGCGCGCCTGGAAAAAAGTCGGCAAAATTAGGCTGAATGTAAAGGTAAGGAAAATGTTAAAATGCAGTGGCGTGCGCAAAGCTTAGGGGGCAGGGGGCACCCCCACTTTTGTTGGTCATTCGGGGGGAAATGCGGGGGAAATCAGTCATTCCGCTCGTTTATAATCAGCATAATGAATTATTCAGCATGATCAGACAGGCGGGGGAGCTGAACAACCTGGCCCCCACTTTCAATGTGCTGCGCACGCCACTGTTAAAATGAAGAAGCTGGCGAAAATTTAAAACATTAGAAACAAATCAAAAAAGCAAAAAAACAAAAAAAAAAAAAAAGGCAATGATGATTCAGTACGCAAAAAATTACTTTTTGTCTCATATAAACCCGCCGTGATTGTTATCTTCGGTAGAAAGAAAAACATAGAGGTATTAATTATTTTCTTTGAAGGCCCTAAATGCTATCTACAGAAGATAGCAAGCAAAGCAAAGAACATGCAAAATAATAATGTTCAAAAGAAAAAAAGCATTGCCTAACACTCGTTCTATAATAGATGATGATGATTCAGTACGCAAAATGTGAGGATTCAGTACGCAAAATCCCAGGCCGGTAAGTTGAACGGCTGTAATTTGCCGCGCGCCTGGAAAAAAAGTCGGCATTCGACCGAATGCAAAGCTATAAAGAAAATAATGTTAAAATGAAGAAGCTGGCGAAAATTTAAAACGGCACTCATATAGCAGAGATTATTGGGAACATGAAGGAAAGAAAATAAGAAACAAATCAAAAAAGCAAAACAAAACAAAAAATAATGATGATTCAGTCCGCAAAAAATTACTTTTTGTCTAATATAAACCAGCCGTGATTGCTATCTTCGGTAGACAGTCAAAATGATAATTATGAAAAAATCATTAAACATAAAGAAAAAATAGAGGTAAGAATTGTTTTCTTTGAAGGCCCTAAATGCGAGGATATTAGAAAATGTTATTTAATGAAGAAACTGGAAAATTTAAAACGGCACTTATATAGCAGAGATTATTGGGAACACGAAGGAAATAAAATGATTGCTAATTTGCTATCTTCGGTAGACAGTCAAAATGATAATCATTAAAAAAATCATTAAACATAAAGACAAAAATAGAGGTATGAATTATTTTCGTTGAAGGCCATTTCACTTCAATAATGATAGCTAATGATGTGATATACATATAGTGTATAGGCCTACTTATCATTTGGGTGTATCTAAAAAAAATTCAAATCTTAAATTTAAGGGCTCATTTTGACAATGCCGTGATTTTAATTAATTTAATTGCATTTCCAATCTTTTTCCAGCAACATTGGCAATTGGAATTTCAGTCGTTTTCAGAAAGCAAACTTCGAAATCCAGAAATTTCTTTTTTAACTGTTTATTGAAAACTTGCTCCTCTAAATGAGGTGGGCACAAATTTTCTGGAATAACCCATTTATACGATAGTCTGGTCAGTATAAAAAGCGCAGAGTGATTTTTAATTTATTTTCTAAAATAAAAGAACGGCTTTAAGTTGTGATAGTATTGATATGAGATACAAAACTATATAAACTAGACTTTGTTCTTCTATTGTCTCTACCCCGGGCTCTATACCCTTAGGGTATACGACGTGTTGTTGGGCGAAGCAGCCCAAAAAAGATCGATTTTCATTATTTAAATCAATATTATTGAAATATAACACTTTGATGTTTTCGAAAGTTCCTTCTATAAAACATATACTTTGAAAACGTGCTTGACTTATTGTTGTTAATGAGTTATGTACGTTTTACAAAAGTGTTGTTGTTTCAGCCCTCTTTACAACATAACTCAAGAACCATAGGACCTACAAAAGTAGGCCTATACGGTATCTGTGATATTTGAATTATTCTACACGCTCGTTAAAAATTTCAGTGAAGATCATCGGGTAAGTAAAGCGGTTATAATAATCATCTATAGTTCCAATATTTTTTCTTTGGATTGTAATACTTTTAGTTACATTAGAATATTATGGTACCACAAACTGTAGCTTTCATTAGGACAAGGCTGAATCGACTGAAGATAACACTTTGGTTTTTAGAAATTGTTCTACACAGCAAAACATATCTTAAATAACTCAGGTTGTTTAGTGTATCAAGTTTAACAACATAACAAAACTTCTGACCACTTAAAGGCCCATCCAGAAAAAGTAGGCCCTTTATAAAAAATTTAAATTGTTCATAAATTACTTAAAAGTGAAGGATAAGTCATTAAAATTGTCATTGAAATACGGTACCAACTTGACAAAAAAAAGGAGCAGAAGAGGACAGCAGTATTAAGTTCAAGCCTCATTCAATGTAGCTAATTTCTGTACTTTAGTAGAGAAATATACATTTTCATCATTATCATAGTCATCATCATCATCATCATCATCATCATCATCATGATCATCATCATCATCATCACCTATTTATTTATTTATTTATTTATTTATTTATTTATTTATTTATTTATTTATTTATTTATTTATTTATTTATTTATTTATTTATTTAATAATCTATTAATTAATTAATTTGATTATTATCTTTTATTATTTTATTGTTATTAATTATCATTATTATTAGGGTAGGTGCAGGTAATATGGGACAGCAGGTAATATGGGACACCTGTTTTCATTTTAACAAAACGTAGCTTAGAGAAGGTAAACACTTTAAGTTGATTTGTTAAGTATTTAGAGACATAAATTGTGCTTCTAGAAATGCAGTTTTGGAGTCTGTGTATCAAACTCTTGGAAATCAATGCCAAAAAGAGTGAAATTGCCCAAAAAATTATGTCGTTTTTTTGGCCTGATATAAAATCAATGACGTCACATTTTATGATTGTGTATCCAAAAACTCTGGTACTGAGGGGCATTTGTCATTTTTATGATCTTTAGGTGATGGGTTAAGCTTATCAGCAGGTAAAATTCCACTGACAAGTGGCACTTTCCTTTTATAAATGATTATTTTCTCTGATTTTCAACTGAATGGGTGCAGGTAATATGGGACACATATAGGAAATTGTGTGCATTGTCAATGCGAAAAGCAAAACTATTTAGAAAATTGAATTTTCTTGTAAAAATTTGCATTTAACATTCAAAATCATGTAACAAAAATGTTTTTAGAACAAAAGAGTGATTTTCTGAACTTTTTGATTTTCACCATAGAGATAACACAGTGTCCCATATTACCTGCACATGCAGGTAATATGGGACACTTGACGATGACGTCATTTTGACGTCATAGCGTCCAAACAAACATAAAAACAAGGTAACATTGCCTGTTTTATTAATCTTAAAGGACAGGTTGTTCATCATAACAATCTCTTGTGGGCATATCTTCTTTAGTTTTTATGCAAATAAGCTAAACGTCCTTAATGGTCCCATATTACCTGCAGGTACCCTATTATTAGTGTTATTATTATCATTATTAATGATTTTAGGCGATCAAACAAATGCGGTAATAGTAATACAATTGCAAAATGAAACGAGCGCGGCCTTCGGAACAAATTTATTATTATTATTATTAATTTTGCCAGCCCTAATTATTTTATTTGCCCCTTGTTTTATGCTCTTCTCCGGGTGCTTTTCTTTTCCTTTCGATATGAAAAAAGTTAAAACCCTTGAAAAAATCTTTCTGCGTGAGTCTCCAAAACCTGGAAAGACAACGTTGGTATCATTTATGTGATGTCAGCCCAATGGAAATTTGCGCTTGGACACTGTGTTTATGTCAGCCGTGAATCCCGTGATAAGTGATTGATTACCCAGAATGCACAGCGTAAATTCCAGTTCCTTGCCGACGAGACGCTGATTTTAATGTTTTTCGGTGAAGTTACACGAAGAAAAACAACGTTTTTATGCACTATCTGCATCCTGCTTTTTCATATTTAGGACGCTAAATGTAACTTAGATTGAAATCATGTAAGTATGCGGATTCTAACTTTGTGACAGAGCGTCTTAACCATAATTTCATGCTGATAAATCATCATTCATCAAACATGTCAAATGCTTCCGAATTCGACATGTTCGACAGATTTGTTCATAATTTTTTTTACAAGCGGTTGAAGACAGATTTGCGTCCTATTGTTATTGCATTGGATTATAGAAGATTACCTCACGACCACAACACTTCCTATCAAGCCTCTAAACAGGGTTGCCAAAAGATTTCAGCCCGAATCGCGGGTCAAATAATCGAAAAGTCGCCCAATTTTTTCTCTTTACCATTGGTTTCTATGGGACATGAAACTGGAATGGACGCGAAACAGGACACCTCGCCCACGCATAACCGCCTACACGGCATCTCGCCTCGTGCCATCTAGCCCCTATGCAATGCAATGCATTGCAATGCCAATGGCGGTTGTGGATGTATCATGACGATCGAGCTGGCCCCTACCGTCCCGTCCCGGTGTAGATTATGTTCGGTTTTTAACACACCGTGCTGATGTGATTATAACAATATTTTTTTAATATTTTAATATGTGTATGCATTTTTTCAACATGCATTTTTAATAATTTGATAACTTCGTGTTAAAGTGTGTTATACTTGAATTTTTATGAAGATAATTATAACGAAAAATATGGCAGTCTTAATTTTTTTAATACCATTGATTGTTAAAACTTTCAGCCTACTTTTAATAACTTGATAACGTGATAAAGTGTTTCAAATAAATTTTGGCCATTTTCAGCGAGCAGGGCCTGTGCTGTGCGTTTCGCCCCTTTTTACACCGCGGGTATTTGCTGCCGACGATTGCTTGACAAGTCCCCTGCGTGACTGCCAGCCAAACCACGGAATGGCCCGGGAATGGAATATACTGGATACGTTGCGTGCTGCGGTGACAGTGCCATTTTTACCCATGTCATACCCGGCGATTTCGCGGAAGTCTTTACTTGCCAGCGTGTTGGAGGACGGGTAGTGTGCGCAACAAAAAATTTGTAATTGCGGGCCGTGTTAAAACATGTTTTGTGCTTGTAAGTCCGTACCATGCACACGAAGACGAAGGAAAGCCATTGAATTATGATACAAAATCATAAGGGTAATGAAAGTTGATTCCAAGTTTCCCATCATCGTCATCACTTTTTTACATTATATTAGCTTATATTTTCACGAATAATAATTATAATATAATTTAATATGTCCGAAATTTAGCCCTTATAAATGTATTTTTTATGTTAAATACTAATATGTATTTTACTTTTACAGATATGTTTTCATGAACAAAAGAATCAATTAGGCCCTATTATATGTGTTATTTTATTTTACAAATTATTACTACATATTATATTACTTCATATAAGTTCATACTTTTTAGTGTTAAATTAATTATGGCCAGTATGGCCTAATAATTTATATAATATAGCCAAAAAAGCGCTTACGAGTTTTGTGTATTTTTATTTAATTAACCGAATCATTCATTTTACCGGCTCAAACTCACTTAAAATAAAGTTAGAGATGTTCAAAACTTTTAAAACTTGCAGTCCTATAAAAGATATTAAATCAGAGAAGATCTTCTTTGACATAGCCTAATGAAACAATTAAGGGAAAAATAAATTTTTCATAGACAAATTCGCACAACTAGCAACACAAACGCCAGCAGCATGCAGTATTGAGATATTTTGTGGGAGGCTGTGCAGTGACTTATGCCCCATTTTGCACAGCGTGTTAACGGCCGATATTCATTAGCTACCACTTACACGAAAAGCGCCGGTGTGATTATGTTCAATCAATGGTACCATGATCCAAGCACGCAAAAAATGCCAGAATACACCGATGTACCTTCCTTGACAAGGCCGGGCCCCGCGCGCGGCGGCATGGCATACACACAGCATACACACTGATGTACGAGCGATTGCTTGACAAGTCCCGGTCAAGTATGCTCTCAGTTTGATTAAGACCCGAGAATTATCACGGGCCATGTTTTGTGCTTATGACGTAGGCCTATCGGAGGCATGCTGAAGAAGAAGAAAAAGTTGCAAATGTTTGCAAAACTGGTTAATACTAAATACGATTTCGGTAAAATTTTAATTTGGGGTTATTCTTTGTCAAATATTATTAGTATAACGTGCTCCCTTATAGGCCTACACATCCAAAGACCCATCATTTTCTTATTGTTTTCACGCAAAAGACTTGCTCCCAAGGAATATTTCCTCCCAAGATCATCAAGTTTTAGAATATGGCCCAGAAAGAACTCTTTTCTTTTTTCTTTTTTTTTTTTTGGGGGGGGGGGGTCTTCTCTCGAAAGGCCTCATTTGTTAGCAACTGCCCTCGAAAGACCTCTTTTTGGATCCTACTCCTATTTATTGCACAATTTTCCCCGAAATACCTTATGAGCGAAAATGGAAAATGTTACTTTTAACGCGCATAAAAACTGAATCTGGAATCTGTGTTTTATTTTCTTTCTCCTATAATTCTATAATGACTATTATTTTGTTTTTTTGTTCTCTCTACGTCCACTCCCGCATACACACCCCACCTAACACTCCCGCTAACACTCCATACACACCCCTTCATGAACACAACTCGAAGAATCAAGCGCGGAAATTGAAAATGTTACTTTGCCCGCATAAATCCGAATTTGAAATTGTTGTTTTTGTTTGACGGTTGTGTTTGTTAGAAATCAGTAAAGAAATATGATGTGCATATGTATAATATACAAGAAGGTATACACATGATAAATGAAAGAAAGATAATAATTATAATAATAGAAACAAGGAAGGAATTATTTTAGACAAGTGTTAATTGTGTGTATGCCCAGCCTGATCATGCAAACGACATCCGAGTAATCCGAGCTTCCAAATCTGGGTGTTTGATAAGCCTAGATAGGGAAGACCCATTCAAGAGCAGTGCGCACATGAACAGGCAAAATTGGGCAAAATAATGATTTATATGAAGTTTAAAATGAAATCATGTATGGTATTTGATAGACCTAGAAGACGCGGTGCGGCGTGTTAATAGGATCTAGGAAAAATAACGAGTTATATGAAGTTTAAAACGAATCATACCTGTATATAAAGCCAAACAACCTACATCTTCCAAATCTGGGGAAAATAACGAGTTACGTGAAGTTTCAAATTAAATCACAGCTCAGTATATCAATAAACACATTTATTGCACAAAATGTTTCCATTTGTTTGAAATTTTTTCCCAGGGTAGCTCCGATGTCTTACAAACATAATGAATTTGATTCCAATGTATACTCAGTGGACATGTTAAAACATTACAATGCCAAAAAATCAGCATGATCAGGGTTGAAACGATTGAAGGCCTACACTATATGGTTTTATCTCTTGGCCCCGGCTCTTGACAGTTCAGTTTCGGCACACTAAATTAATACTAGGAGAAACTTAAGAAATAAGGGGAATGATTCGATTTTGAGCTTCTTGTCACCAAGAAATTTAAGAAAGAAGGACTCCGGGAAGGCCCGAATAGACTTTGATCATTGGTCATCAAAAGGCCCTTCCATCATGAGGCGACTATCTATATATACATGTTGCGTAGAGAAACGTAACACTTGCAGCTGTAAATGCGTAGGTCTTTTAGTTTTAGCTTTAGTCTTTCACATATCATTTCAATACACCCATTATAATCATTTTTTTTTTTTTTTTTCCAATTATGCTTGTTTTGTACTCCGTCGGTAATCAAATGGTTCAAACTATAAACGAATACCGTATTAGATTGTTAAACCCGGTTTCCTCCTTCAGGCATAAGGCCAAAGTCTTTCTTTCCTTATGTCCTTAATTTTTCTTTATTCAATCCTGTTCTTTCTTGAGGCCCTAGGCCTAATTCTTTTTTCCCCTTTGATACGTTATTGTATTGTCAATGGTCATGTCATATACATAAATAATTCAAACTTTCTGATTTTGGTTTGAGCTGAGACTAAAATACCTAAACCCTTACTTGCATTTGAATCAAATAAATATATTATATAGGATACAGTATGCTAAATACTTGAAGCCAAAGCAATTAAGTATAACGAGTCAGATCATGCTGACGGTGTTTATGCTACATCATATGCGCAGCGCAGGTGCTCCTTTGTTAAAAGGGAAATCCCTGATGAGGAACGGTCAAAGAGTAGTTCCCGCCAGTCAAGAAAGATAAACTGTGAAAGTCCACTAACCGCCCCACCCGAAAAGGAACTTTCACCAGTTCGTCTTCATGGTCTTTCTTACGCCATGTGAGATACTAGTAGTGATCATATATTCTGAGCTAAGCATAGTTTGGTAACTATAAAGAAAAAAGGTCCTACTCGTCCGACTGTCAAAAAGCTGAGACGGTTAAATAATAGCATTGCATGAGTACGACATAGAGTAGGCCTACTAGCTTAAACATATAAATCATCATTATCAGTTTATAAAGCAAAGTTTCAAATTATACGACATGCATGAATAAAGTACACATGACATAGGCCTCGTATCTTCCAAATCTAGGTTTATCAAACTCCCAGATTTGGAAGTTATATGAAGTGGTCCTTTTTATTATTATTCATTTTGCATTTATATTAAACAGGACAAAACACAAATAACTTGAGAAAAAAAGATAGAAAGAATAAAAAACAACATACACAACACAAATACAAAAGCATCTCTAACATTATAATATATGACTAGTACAATATTATGCATATTTTTAAATTTGTTTTATACTTTGTTTGTCCGTTGTCACATGATAAAGACAATAATTAATATGTTATATTTATATATCATTACTTTGTTGTTACATTATTTTCTTACACAAAACATTCCCATTTCATACTGAAGTGGTCCTTCAATAATGTGTGATTTGCATAAAAAATAGCTTCCTATTTAAATGCTAGTTTTCACTGATAGCTCTTATATATTAGCTCGTACTGATCGCATTATCCCCTTTTAATTTCGAGCCAAACAAATGAGGTAAATTTAAAACGAAGAAAATTGCTATTTCATTCCAGCGCCTACAATATGTGTATTAGCTCGCCGATCATATTATTATCGGGCGGGAGCTATAAAGGAAAATTATGGACCCAAATCATACCGATCAGATAGGGCCTACCGCGAGGCAGACACATATGCCAACAACAACCCACCAGGAACCACGGAAATCCATCCAAAAGTGGCAATATAATAAGAAGAAGTTAAGAACACATGCAGTAAAACATAAAATCAGACCAAATAAAAGAGGCGAATAAAAGTAAAACAAAATTGTGACTAAAAATTTTTTTTTTAAAGTAGAACCACATAACAAAACAATAACATAACACATAACAAAAAGTAGAAAAACAAACATAAAAATAGAACAAAAAGGCCTAAATCCAAAAGAAAGCAAGACCAAAGAAAAGCATACATAAAAAAAAAAAAAAAAAAAGAAAGAAAGACAGAAAACCATAAAACAAAAATAGGACAAAAAAGCCCAACCCCCAAACATGTCAGAAAACAATACCAAATAAACAAAATCAAAAGGAAACAGTACAAAATACAGACAGACATAATATTAATTGATACAGACAAAATAAAACAAACAAAAAAGCATAATATACAAAAAACAATACGATCGTACCAAATTAGTATGTAGTAGGCTACAAAACATTACAAAATAAAGAAAAGGATAACCAAACCAAAACGAGCCAAAATATAACTAGAAACGTAACAAAAAACAAGCAAAAAGCCATAGACCTATCCCAAACAAAGAAATTATTCACCAAACAAAGAAAAGCATAAACAATACACTAATTAAAGGAAAAAACTAAATTGAAAATATATAACCCAAAACCAACTCAGACAAAGCTCTAATAAATCCAAACGAAGAAAAACAAATAAACATTAAACAACATAACAAATTATAGCAAGAACCAAGAACAACAACAAAGCCAAACACTAAAAAAACATTACGAAATATGAAAGAAGAATATTACAAATTACCCAATAAAGAAAACATGCAAAAGTCCAAAAGACTATCAAAAAAAGCGGTACCGTAGGGAAACGTGGCCTATTAAATTTTGATGCACTATACTTTCCTTATTTCGAAAACGCAATACTGAGCTACTATTCTAATTGCCGATATAGCTCATTCATTCCTAATTTAGCTCATTCATTCATGAATGAATGAATGAATGAGCTAAATTAGGTGAGGGGGAAATACAACTATTATACTTCTCAACTTCAAATCACCACAGCACCATCATCAAATATAAAATCATCACCTATCGACACCGGGCTATTCTCAAGACTACAACAGGACGTGGTCACTATATTCTCGTCCATTCAATGGGGGCGATTTAATGAATACATCATTGATAGTACGATCTGAATACACACACATCCTGTGCGCATCGATCGTATACATCCACAGTGCCATTGCGTTGCATTGCCGCAATAGCTAATTAGGGGGCGAGATGGCACGTAGGCGAAATGGCGTGTAGGCGAAGTGCATTGTGGGCGAAGTGTCCTGTATTCCATGAAACTATCGGAAGTCGCGGAAGTCAATGTTGAAAAGTCGCCCAATTTTTTTCTTAACCATTGGTTTCTATGGGACAGGAAATTGTCAAAAGTCGCGGGAAAAATCTTCAAAAGTCGCCCAATTGGGCTACCAAATCGCGGGTTTGGTAACCCTGCCTCTAAAGTAGTAAAGAGCTTATTGCAGGCATGAGAATTTTCAGTTTAAAAACTGAATTCAGTTTTTTATTGTCAAAATTTCCGCAACTTTATTTAATTTCAGCCTGTTTTTGGTACTTTTTGCCCAATTTCACGCGCATTTTCAGTTTTTTCAGTTTTTTTTAGGAAAGTGCAGTCTCATGCCTGTTATTGATGTGCAATCAGTGTTCGATTTAACACCTGCATACCTGCACCAGTGCATGTAACATTCCCTCTGTGCATGCAGCTTTTCACTACCTGCCTGCACACGTGCATGTACGATTTTAGCGCTAGCGATATGACAAGGCCAATATAAAAAAGTAAACAAGCAGTCAGTCCGATTGGGAAAAACCCAATCTATTTTTAGCGCAACATCTTCTGACTTCATTAGAAGGGCTGGCACAAATCGCACAATTGACAATTCCCGATACCCTTATCACGTGAGAACTGTCACTTTTTTCATTGACTTCCTAGTCTTCTACACAGCCAGTTTGCATCGGTCTGATACTGGCGTCCATCCTAACGAACATTCGCGATAGCCACATACAGTCTGGTCCAAGACTATGACTTCCCTTAGAGGGCTAGCGTAATGTGACATCATATGCCACCAATTCCCGATACTCTCGCACATGTAGAAGAGTGTCATTTTCATTTCATTGAAAAAAAAAAAGAACCGAATTTAAACCGTGGGAAATATTTGTCTACGTACGGAAAATAATCATAATAATGTCCAGCAAAAAAGGAAATAGCTCAAAAAACACTTGCATCATTCTGGAAATCGTGCACCTCGTCGGCGACTAGTTGCTAGTTCTAGAACAGATGAAGCCACAGCATCCAGTGTTTTGGCTGAGAAATCGGAGAGTGAAGGGGCGAGTGATCGGCATAAAAATGACACTGACAGGGGAGCCGGAAATATTATTACAAGCTTAACTGACAATGATCGTGATTCAATGTGATTTTATGTTTGCTTTAATTTTGGTGCATGCACACTTTTTGCTGTGCATGTAGAAATTTTGGGCTACATGCACCAGTGCAGGTAGGAAAAAAATTGTAAATCGGACACTGTGTGCAATAGATAGGGACAGGCACATCTGAGCGAGGGCGCTATTTATTTCACTTGATAATAAAGCCCTATGTAAATCTGTGCCATTTTGTGCCACTGAAAACACCATTTTTGGAGAAAATGATGAATAAAACCAAAATTAATCTGTTTCAGATGCTCTAGTTTGCATTGACAACAGATTCAATGCTTTAGTGGAAACAGAATGCAACATTGACTTCACTTCTGAATATTTTTTTCTGTGAGATATGCCTTGGTGAAAATCACCGTTTTGGTCAAAAAAGGGGTCAAAAAGGGGCATTTTTGGGAAAAAATTCTATTTTGACCCAAAATTCATCTTCTGACAAAATCAGTTCGGGGGCACTGCTAATTCAAAGACGTCTCTGATATCAAAGACTCTTCAGTGCCGAGACACCTGACAGTATCATAATTCAGAGACGTCTCATAAATCACATACTCCCTTGTCTCAAAACCCAGCCGCATAAGCGATATAGTAAATGTTGGTGAACGTGAACCGGTATGGCGGGAATAATTTTCTAAGAGTAGGCCTAATCAGGGTTGTAGCTAGCCCAAGTTGAGTGCCTGCTAATTTTACTATCCAATTCATGAATTAAAGCGCAGGCTCGGGGTACACTCTTTATAGTAAACGTAAAAAATCGGAAATGACAAAAAAAATTTGTTGTTCTTTTTCATAACTTGAGCTTAAATGTTGCAGAATAACTTTTCTTCCTCGACGACATTTGGCAAACTTTCAATTCTCCGTACACATCAAAACTCAACATGTGGTGATGAATGCACCAAACTTCTACATAGAGAACTTCAACATTACATGTATATGGGGGTAGTAAATTAATTGTTCAGGCCCCGACTCATGGAAACAATTTCAACCAATACCAAGAAGAAGCTAGAAGCATTTTTATTCACTATTTCATTAAAACATTTTTATTTCCTAAAATTATTATCATCGTTATTATTTACATGGCGTTTCTAGATTCCGAGACCGCCGGGGGCCGAACTGAACAAAATTTCAAAATGTTGAACATCGGCGCGGCAGCTGAGGGGCGAAATAGACAATTTTTTTCAATGCGAAGGCCCAATGAAGCCATTTGGTGCAACATGTTTATTGGTTATTTTCGGAACATATAGTACTTTTTACAGATTTCCAACTGACCCGCAAATTTTAGTTTTAAATGAATACGTGTGCTCAATAACTCCTACAATTCAGCCTATAAGTGTACCGTAGCCTTTTTGTTTTAACGCAAGGGGTGCTTGAGGGGGTTATGCTATAATAGGCTTATAGGCATATAGACCTGACTTCTGGGCCGCAAATGTTATGGGTATGAACCTACTCAATTAGGCCTATATCACATGGATACTTGCAAGTTAGCCTTTTCTTTTTGATGGAGAAGGGTACCTGAGGGGGATGTGCTCCCTCCGAAGTTGGGGAAATTTCAAAAAATTAATGAAAGGCACAATAAAGTCATTTTGTGTCAAAGTTTACACTTATTTATTGGTATTATTTTCGGCATAATAGATTTCAACGGACCCGAGTTGTGAGGGGGGATATTATCCTCAAACTAAAGACATTTTTCATTAGGCCCCTATTATTTATTTTTCCGACCATCATGATTAAGCATAACCTATAGGCCATATCATCATGTCATGATAATGCATAATATGTATTTTAGAACGGATTTCCAGTGGATGTGATTTCCGTGTCACAAATTTCAAGCATGAACATAATTATGATGCGCAATGACTCAAAACGTACTCTTCTTCTTTACTTCCTTGTTTTCTTTCCACTTTTCTGCCTTTCTTTTGCCTAAAAATGCTTGGACATTGAAATGAGGCTAGGTGGCTGTGGCAAAACAAAATTTTCATCCCAGTTTTGCTAATATTTTGTGCTGATTTTTGTAACATTTTCGTCCCGGTAATGGTATTATTTTATATTTGTTTTCAGTTTTCGGGATATTTCTTTCAATTTTTGGGAAATTAGACCGAAAAAGTAGGCCTTTTCCTTTCCCCTCCCTTTTCCACCCCTTCGAGTTTTTAGGGGGCACTGTCTATATACCTTACTGCCCCACTGGCTTTGCCCAGGCCCGCATCTGAAGGGGTAGGGCGTCTTGGTGTGGCAAAAGAAAACAAATATAGGTTTTTTATGCTTTTTAGTCAAATAAGTCCAAAGTTTTGGGTAGAAGGTCCACTTTTTACAAAATCGCACCACCCCTGGAAAAAAGTCCACCTTTTAAAATCAGCACCCCTAAAAGAAATATTGCGTACGGGCCTGGCTATGCCACTTCTCTGTCACTCCCATCCCCTTTCCTCCCTCTCCCTTCTCTCTCTCTCTCTCTCTGCCTCCCTCTTTTTTTAAGACCCCGGGGCTGAAAGGCCCCAAAGCCCCACCCCCTGGGCACGCGCCTGGTTTACCGTAATTTGTTGATCTATTTTGAGCCACCTGATCATAACATAACCCCACCCCTATTAATAAAATACAAGTGTCCATATTTATCCGAATTCATCCCCATGCACGTGTGCAAGAAGAGTCAGGCCACGAGGT